>NC_056558.1:14294842-14313229 GCF_013358625.1 Macadamia integrifolia | reverse complement strand
AGGATATATTTCATTGCTTTATGGAAAATGGATAATTGAAACATTTTTCTTATCCTTTTTCTGGTCTTTTGCATCATTCACCTATGAAGGTGTTATTCCATAGCTCTAATATGTACAATGTGGCAAATAAGTTCACAGATGCTCTTTCTATGACCTGTCTTCAACTGATAAGTGACTAATAAACTTATTGTAGATTTATTGGGTCTTCTTTTAATTTGATTTTCGCTCGAAGAAGAATTGTGACACGTATGATTTATAAGATAGTCGCATTTGTGGTTAACTTCCATAGGGTTTTTGTTGGGAAGATAGTTATCCACCTTCACTAATGGACATTGTTTTGAGTTCATCTGAATAAATGATTTTGTTTCGCAAGGAAAAAATTAGAACATTGAGATTCAAATTATGCGGGTAGGTCCCTTTCACACATGTCAAGTTTTAGACCAAATAAAGTAGACCATGTCTTCATAAAAAAAATAAATAAATAAATAAAATGTTAAAGTATTAAAATAAATCTTTGATAATCTTTTGAAAGATGGTTGAAAATATGAAACTTTTGAAAATAATGAAACAAATGGAAGGCTGCAAAAACTCCATCAAATAGATAGAAATAATACAACACCTTGCCTTGTGGAAAGGGTAGGTGGCCTATCAAAAAGGCCTTTCTAGGTGGGGCTATGTAAAGGGACATTTTGCTTTTCTTATCCTCCAACCTTGATGATGGCTTTAGTAATCTTTACTAAACAATAGGATGCATTTCTTTCTATACATAATGGAAGAAAGTGAAACTAAGGTGCCAAGGGACATAGAACTGTAGATTGATTTGAGCTGATGTTACAGAACCAACTGTTTCATCATGTTCAAAGGATCGAGAAAAATCATTAGATTGATTGCATTCTAAATATTGTCCAAGGAACAAAAATCACTCTAATCCAACTACACAAACATTAGTATTTATTTTTGTTGATATTCATTGAGGACCAATTAAAATTGATAAAGATACTAGAAAGTAATGTACAAACCAGAGTGTTAAAGATAATTTGATCATGCCAATTTTTAAATTAAAGAATCTACTTTTGAACATGTTCCCCTTGGAACTCTCTCTCTCTCTCTCTCTCTCTCTCTCTCTCCATTTTTTGGGGGCTGAGAGGTCAAAACATAAACTAACATGTTTCAACTAAAAAATGGAAAAACCATCCAAGAGGTTGATGTTATATCTAGCTAATAAAATTGGAGAATCCCTAATATGTTTTGAGACTTTCAGATCATCTCTCTCCTCCCCAGAGAGAGAGAGAGAGAGAGAGAGAATCAGGAGGGCAACGGCATCCAAACTCACACATTAAATTGATCTTTGTGTCAAAATGGTGTACTCTCACTACTACAGAATCTGAGGAATGACAGATGTATGCATCTTACCCCTAATTCGCAAGGAGAGGTTGTTTCCTTAAATTAAGCTCTACATGAGCTCTACATGTATCACTTTATCAGTTTCAGTTCAGATCCCTCCTTGGAAAGAAATCTTGGCTTATCACCAAGTCTTGAAAGCTTAGAAAAAAAAGCCTAGACTTACTCCCTTGAAGGTTTCAATTAAAGAAGTGATAAGGTGGTCCCTTAATTCTACCATTAGCAGCCATCAACTGTCTGGACTCCACCATAGATAGGCACACCTCCTTGAATCTGAAATAGTCACCTTTGTTGAGTTTTGAAATGGGCAAAACTTGCAAGAGAGAGAGAGAGAGAGAGAGTGTGTGAATCTACTCATTGTTCTTGAGAATCCCAGCAAGAAACAAGAGGATCAGTGGGACCAGGAGGTTGTTCTTGGGGAGTGAATGCAACAATACATAACCCAATAGGACAAGATGGAAAAATGAGTAAGCCACAACTTATAATCCTCAAAAAAGGTCTGGACATCAAATTAATTGGTTTCATGCTCTCATAAAGTTCTCTGGGATTTCCACCATTTCTTTTATTTTTCAGCTTGTTTCCCCAGGCCTCAGTGATAGAAGACTTGGAAAGTCATAAGGACATGGATATTGAGATACTCACAATCCATTTTGGATAAGATGAAACACAGTCGAGAAAGATGGATAGAGAGTCAGACTGAGAGACATCATCAGAAGACTCTGGTGATTGGTACAGTTGTCTCTTAAATAAAAAAACAAACCCAAAGATTGAGATTCTTTGATTTCCACTTATAATTGCAAATAACAAAATTAAGTATGGTGAGAAGTGTTTCCCTTCCCCCATGGTTTTAAGTATCTCCGATACCGATACGATATACTCTGATACGTATCTTAAATTTAGTCGGCCGATACGATACATTGAATTTTTTAAATCATTTCTTATCGATATATATCCTACAATACATACTGATATGCATCAATACACCACTAATACACATCGATACGATACGACATGCCTCGATACGACTTTATGAAAAATATAAAATTGAGGTAAAATGTACGTTTCGGTATGTATTGGTACGTATCGGTGAGTATCGGAATGTATCGATCGGTATGTATCGGTATATATCAGCACGTATCGGTGAGTATCGATATATATATATATATATATCGGTACGTATCGGTGAGTATCGATACGTTTCGGCGCTACGGTCATATAATGGCCATTATGGGTAATTTTTTAGAAAAAAACGATTTTTTGAAGGGTTTTTGTTCTAAAGTTGATGCCAGCCATATTTCTCTCTAACTAAAGTGGAAATCAAGGTTGGGAACAAGGATTTTATATTTATGGGACAACTACAGACCTTGAATTCTTAGTACGATACCCTCAATTTAGTGTTTATGCATAATACATGTTATCAATAGTTTTTTTTAACAAATTCTTTTATGCAAAAGTGTTTAAAAAAATGTTTCCTATCCATTTATGTGTATCTTTAGCGTATCTTAGTGTATCTCCGATACGATAAGATACCCTCCGATACGTATCTTAATTTTGGTCGACCGATACGACGACGGATACCGATACTTTAATCCTTGGTCATCACAGTTCCTGGCCCATGCTGGTCTCTCGCCTCCAAGAAACCCCTTGCCCATCTATCGGTAATCCAAACCCCACCCCCGATAATCCTTATCTATCTTACTTTCTTTAATATTTTCTGATTTTCCAACTTTGCCCCTCTCTTTATATTTTATTTCCTTTTATCCCTATTTTACTATTGCTTCCAATTCTTCCCTTCCTACATACGTTATGTTTGCCTCGGGTTTCTAATTGATTTCCTTCTAATTACCATTGTGCCCCTCACTTAAATATCTCCATTTAATTACCATTCTGCCATTGTTCTTTAAACCTCATTTATTTACTATTTTGCCATCACATTTGAGTATAATCTTGTTTATCATCACCATAGTAGCCAATAGTGAAGTTATCCAGTAGCAGGACTCCTATAAAGGATAAACTGATGCGAAAATTGATGTCCTCACTACTGTTGTCACTTCCCTTAAGACAATGATGGAATCTATGCAAGTTTCTATTGATCGATTGATGGCTGCAGATAGAGGAAATAGTCCCATTCATTGTAGGATGCTTCCAACACCACTCCACGAGATCTGTCTCTATCACTGCCACCACTGCCACCACATCATACACCGCCACCACCCCTCCACCACCATATAGAACTGGTAGATATGATGATGGAGCGGAAAGAGCAGCAAAATTGGATTCCCTTGATTTTTATGGAGATAACAATCCAAAACTGTAGTTTGACTGGATTCACAACTTAGAGACATTCTTCAGATGGTACGGGTTGATTGAGGCCTGAAAGATCCCATTTGCAGAGGCTAAATTGAAGGGCCCGAGTCTGGTGGGTTAAGCAACAGCAACAGAATTGGACCCAAGGCATTGGATTAGTCACTACTTAGGCTGGAATGCATTAAGTCATGAACCAGAGATTCTCGCCTCCTGATTATAAGCAATGCATGCATCTCAGGTTTGCATAGCTGAGACAGGAGAATTTGACCGTTGAAGAATATGTTACTAGATTTTATTATTTGGCCACTCGTTCTGATTTTGAGTGGGATGAAGAAGTATTAGTGGCACAATTCCACAATGGTTTGCACCCTCTACTTAGTGTTGCCCTTGCATTTAGCATATCAAGTTGAGGAAAGTCTGAAACGCCCATACAATCGGAGGCCATTTACAGATACTTTTCCTAGGGTAACTAGTTTTATTAAGCCACAGTCATCTCCTCAGGAAAAGTCAATCAACAAACCACAGGCTAGTGTTTCATCTATGGCATCTTCACTACCTAGCCGGTCGTATTCTCCACCTCGATGTGATTCAGAGATATCATCTTCATAGCCTAATCGCCTATACTCCCCTTCTCGTCGTGGTTCAGACAGACCTTACTCCCCACCTCCGCGTGGTTATGACTTATGACAGGAACTTAATATTTCAAAAGGAGGCTATTCAATGTATCACATGCAAGTGGTACGGGCATCGAGCTAATCAGTTTCCTAACCGGTTGTTAGCGTACATCGACAAGGACAATTTTATACCCTATGTACCAAAAGAGCAACAAAAAAGAGGAACGGCGAATCTGGAGGCTGAGCATGAAGGTGAGCCTAGTGAAATCAATGATGGTGATAGTGATGGTGAGCTCAACCGTTCTATGTTATCCGTCCTCTTTTGACTACACAAAAGGTTTTCAAGGAGGACAAATGGCATCGTAATAGTATTTTTCAGACCAGGGTGCGATGCAATGGTAGCTTGTGTAATATGGTGATCGACCTCGGCAGTTGCACCAATGTCGTTGCTGAAGATGCTGTTTGTAAGCTGGGTCTGAAAATGGAACCTCATTCGAACAACTACAAGGTTTGGTGGGTGAATAATAGCCTGAAAATTAATGAAAGGTGTTTGCTCATGTATTCCATTGGTGGATTGATTGGTCAGGTTTAGTGTGATGTTCTCCCTCTGAAAGTTTGTCACATTCTTCTGGGGCGCCCACGGTTGTTTGACAAGAAATCCAAGCACTGTGGATATGAGAATACAGACTCCTTTCAGCATGGTGGATTTGAGGTGAAATTTCTTCTGGCAAAGGATCTTCCCCCTCTCAAACTCAAGAGGACAACTAGTACTTTCCTCCTCAAACACATCGACTCTGACGGCATTCTTGGACCTCATCCAAACTTGACGGAGTCGAGTTCTTTTCAGAGGAGGAGAGTTGATGCAGATACAGTTGCACTTGCATGGTTGGACAGGCATGACCGGCTTTGGAAGCCAAGCTAAGAAGAACTGGTCCAACCCAGGGTTTTGGTCCAACATGGTCGGAAATAAGCTTAGTAGTTACTTGTCTTTTATTTCATGCTTTTTACATTCTAGACTTGAATGTAGGAGTTAGGATTTCCTTCCTTGCATTAGTCTCCTTTTATGGTTGTTTCCTAGTTTAGGCTAGATATTATTTTAGTTGAGTTTCTAATTTCATGTCTCTATTTTCCCTATATATAGGTTGTAACTGATGGACAAGTTAGAATGATTTGATTATTGACTGAGAATTGGTTGAATTTGTGCTTTGTGAGAGTGTGTGCTTCCCCTTCCTTCCCCCTCTACTTTGATTTTCCTTTTCTTCCCTAAGGCTCTCCATCACCTGCCCAAAAAAAAAAAAAAAAAATCAACGAGTCACACTAAGCATAGCACGTTGACAAGGGCCCACAACTTTGGATAGCATGAGGAGAGGCTTATAGCACATCGACAAGAGCCCACAACTTTGAGGAGGTGAAACAAGAAATTAAAGCTTAAATATCTCCTGCAAGATTTAAAGAACAGACTCTAAGACAAGCTGAATTATCTTAAACAAGGTAACCTCACTATAACTAAATACATGGAAAAATTTAGAAAATATTCTAGATGCGGTATGCAAGAGGAAGAAGGGAAGTAGCTTTCTTGTCTCAAATTGGTGCTTAAACTGCCACATTCGTGATGTTGTGGATTGCCACAAAGCTTTAAGAGCTGAGGAGAGCCTGGACCAGCCAGCTAGGAGGTTTAACTCTCAAACCAGCGTAATACCTATCATTGTAACAATAGGACCAGATCAACAAACAAGGATGTCAACTATGGTCCAAGTATAAAGGCAAGGCTCCTGTGGAAGATAACCATGGCTACAGTGCTACAAATGTTACAAATGGAGAATTCTGATCTATGTTCACTCAAGAAATCTAATGCTTCTCTGGAGGTGGTGCCTCGAAGACAATTATGAGAACGAAAGGAGTGTACGAGTATATGATGCTGTCTGTTTTGATGGAAAGGATGGATATTGGGATCATGAGGGAGAACCTACAAAAACAATCAATGTGTGAGGAGGATATAGTAGCAGAAAGCAAAGCTGAGGTTGGTGTCCTTGCATAGTCTACACACAATCTACAATCTGTTGAGATTTCTGTTCAAATCCCAGATTTTTCTTCTTTCCATATTTTATTCTAGGGATATGTTCAGTGTCTATTACTTGCATCCAAGGATTAAAGTATCGGTATCAGTCGCCGTATCGGTCTTCCAAAATTAAGATACATATCGGAGGGTATCGTATCGGTATCGGAGATACTTAAAACCATGCTTGCATCATTCACAACTTTGATTCTATGTCAGTTTTGAGTTGTTCTGCTATTCTGAGATTTCATAATTCACTTTTCTACTTCTGTTTCAAGCTTTATTCTGTAAACTCTCAAAGCTTGCAACTGATCTCTGGAAGATTCTGACCAAAACCAGAAGTACACAACTGGTCCAATAGCACCCCCATTTGTTGCAGAGAAGTTTGTCTTCCTGGATTTGTTTGATCAAGTGGCACCCATAGACCATTCATTCAACTTAATTATCTGCCCTATTGTGTCTTTAAAAATTTTCCTAAACCAAAGTTGTTGATTTGAAAATTCCTGGTTGTTCTGGTAAGTAACTTTACTATTTTGTGAATCCCTTCCCATTCTTAATCTATCAGTGTAGCTTTAAGTCCAAATTCTACCCAAAACCTAGTAGGAAATAAGGGATTGATTGCTTGAGATTAATAAAATGTCAAACACATAACTTGCTTGTTTTTATTTTTTATTTTTTGGGGGTGGAGGTGACTGTCAAAAGCTATATATGCAAGATGCATGGATTCAAATTTCTTGATTTCCCTATATTACAATCTTTGGGCTTTGCAACTATGATCACAGGTTTAAGAAGAGTAGAAGATAAAATAGGTTTGTGCAGAATTTGTTCCTGCATCCTTGTCATTTGTTTTTTGACTGAGCATACAACAATGCAATAAATCTATTTTTCTAAGTTCTTCTTAGCAAGTTACGGAGCCAGTTTAATTCCACTTTATCATTGGTGCAACTGCTGATGCGGGAAATAATTTCTATGGCTTTTTGGAAATTGCATCTTAAGGATTTTCTTTCAACAGTGATTTTTCCTTGAGCTCGGCCACTTACTCAATCCACTTAATTCTATTATGTCATTCTATCACTACTGTTGGAATTACGGTCCTTATTTATAGTGACAAGCATGTCTCATAGTTAACGATATTTAAGATATTTTACTTAATTAAAAAAAGAATATTCCAACATTTGTTCTATTGATTGACCAAACTCAAAGAAAAGAGTACATCTAATCCAAAATTTTCTAATGGAACTAATAATTAATCTGCTTTATCTTCTGCAGATCAAAATTCAGAAGGTTGGATTTCCATGGATTCTATACCATGGTTTTGCAAAAGGGTGATGAAGTGACATGCGTGGCCACTGTGAGGTAATGTTGTAGAATTTCTCTCAATTTCCTTGCTCAAAATTTGTATTCTATATTCATGGGTAGTATTTGTGATCCTTGTATTCACTTTCAGGGTCCATGGACCAACTGTTGCTGAGATGCCTCTAATTGGTACTTCCTTTAAGTACCGGAAGCAGGGAATGTGCCATGTTCTTGTTAATGAGCTAGAGAAGGTATGTTTGTCAACCCCAAGACATTTTTTGGTTAATGTTTCTTTTAGAGCTTCTGAGCTTGGTACAGAAATTTTGACAAAAGTCCTGTTTCTTTTCCAATTTACAGATGCTCAATCAATTGGGGGTAAAAAAACTAGTTTTGCCGGCTGTTCCTCATCTAAGTCAAACATGGAAGAATTCCTTTGGGTTTACTGAGATGTCACATGAAGAAAGATTAGAGCTCTTGGGTTTTCCCCTTCTGGGCTTTCAAGGAACAGCAATGTACCAAAAATACCTTGCCAAATCTATGGCAACAAAGAACTCAAAAGGTACGTCAAAGAATTTTCATTGCATAAATTAATCATTTCATTCTATTTATTGTATGGATATCTGAATATGTTTATTCATTTTTGTAAATATCTTTTTCTTTATTGTTTCTTTAGGTTTTGTGGGAATATTGAAAAGCTCAGGAATGGTTTCTGGATTTCAGCAGGTATTTATAATTTAGTGAAAATTTACCAGAGTTTGCAACCCCAATTTTTAGCATTATTTGATTGTCTTCATGCTACAGGAAAAGGATAATCAAGTTGGAAATTGCAAAAATAAATTTTGTGGCTTCCATTACAAGCGTAAGGAGAGGAATGCAATTATTGGGAAAGACAACATGTTTGAGAACGGAAATAGAACAAAGGATGTATACAAGTATGTGTACAAGCGACAAAGGATACTGGCTAGCAAAGGTTTGAGTACTGATCAGTAGTTACTGCTAACATGGACAAAGATTGGCCACCCATTTTGTTCATATAGGGAACATTCAATCAATAGATACTGTCCACAACAACCAAATTTTGGATTAGCATCTGTTTAGTTCACATAGGGAATGCAATCCTTGGTGTTTCTGCCTTTCTCAGTCCTCTCCACTCATCACCTCAGATTGTACAGTACTCTGCTGGTGTTTGCCCCTGAAAAAAGGGGAGGGGAGGGATTGGTAGATTTTGTAGGTTTTTATACATAAAATGTAAAGTGGGTCATTTATAGCTCAAAATAATTTTTCATTTATATGAATGCGATGTAATTACAAACTATATACAAATTAATAGAGAAAAAAAATCCAAATTTTACCAAAGTGCATGAGTAACTTGTGATAAAGTCTAGAGACAGTAAATATTATTTCATTTGTTGGGACCTGCTTTCATCTTTTATTATGGTTGTTTTTAGTTGGATTTCAGGGGGTAAAAAAAATGTAATTCTGGCTTATTTGGTTGCAAGTATGTGTACCATAGGGTTTTTCTTCCTTTTGGTGTGAGTTTTTCCTATGTTGATGGAGCTTGGTGGCGGCAAAGAATGGCGTAGATGGCTTTGCATTTGGTCGGTGTGGTGGACTGGTGGTGTCTGGATGTACCAACCACGGAGTAGGGTAGCCAAAACCTAACTGCTATAAATTTGGGGACTTCTATCCTTAGCATCTGGACAACCAAACAGAGCATTCTACATCATCTTCTGGTAAGTGGTTACTAACACTTAGTTTTCATTTTTTTTTTTTGGTAAGAACTTAGCCTATCAGTGGCTGCATGTCTCAACCTACTTACACAATCACAATCCACAGCCACTCTAAGAAGGGCTTCCTTAGTGGCTTACTTCCTTGTATCACATCGAAGGATGATATGGCAATTTAAACCATTGGAAGATAAAGTACATTATATACTTAAACTATCCTATCTTGTATTGACATATATTCACTTTATAGGCCATGCATTATTGCCACCCTCTTGGTAGTCTTGATTTTTTTTGGGGCAAAAAAATCCTGAAAGGCAGCGTGCCAGAGACATGGGAGGGCGAAATGACTACGTGCCCCATGAAAAGGGAAAAAAATCCCATTATTGTTGATGCTTTCATGTGCGTTCCCATTGATCATTGTTGGTGTCTTTTAGGGAACCCTCCTTTCCCCCACCCCACCCCACCCCAACCCCACCCCACCCAACCCAAGTTAACTGTTGGGCCATATGCTCACTCACTTCATCTTCTTCTTTGAATCCTTGTACGGTATATATTTGGCCCATATGGGAGATCCTTCTAAGGTGGACAGCTCCGAAATTTTGCTGCTTTTTTTTTTCTTTCGGGTGAAAACCTAATTCACTGATGTCGTTGTGGCTGGAAAATTAGAACTGCCATTGCATCGACGATTTGAGGTTCACTAGCCATCAATCTTGATACTGTGCTGATTCTGTATTGGTGGGACAGTATGGATACTTTTTAGGAAAATCAGGGGCCAAAATGTTTGATCCAAGTCGATCTAAATCAATACTGTATCAGTTTTTGATACTTGATCCACTGATCCAATATCATGCACTAAAACCATGGTTGCATCATTCGACACATTAAGGCTACGGTTATCAAATGGCAGTATAACTGACTTCAGTTTTCCATTCCATGTCCCTTGCTAGTTACTTAGTTTATAGTTTAAATAACCTTAAATATAGAGTATAAAAGAGTAGGTTTGTTCTAGCTTCCTTCCTTAATTGTCCTCGTCCTCCTTCGACATCCCTTCTTTGCAAGCCGTGCAAACTAAATAAGGAGGCATGGTGTAACCCTACTCCCAAAAGTAAAATAGAAGGGTTTGGTTCTTGCTTTCTTTCTATTTCAATGAATTAAAGATGAAAGTCGGGAAGATTCTTGAAAGGCAGCATGACCCTATATCAGTGTAGGACTAATGGGAGTGTGCAAAAGCGTCAACAGTGATGTGGTGATCATTTCATCCCCATTGTGTTTGGATTCAAGGAGCTACCCTAAAAGGCAATAGTATATCCACCTGAGTTGTTTTTATCACTCAGAGCCCTTATGCTACCCTAAAAGGCAATAGTATTTTGCCTTGGTGCCCCCAAGGTTTTAGAACTTGAAATAAAGTACAGAATTGATCTCCATTGATTCTGATTCAATTTTGAGATGAATAATTACAGAATTAATTGAGAATCATCAAAATCAGTCGGAATCTGTCTGACTTTGACTTAACTCGATCTGACTCAATATGCATAAAACGGGTCTAATGGGAGCCAATCCCAATTGATTTTGAGTTAACTTGAACAATATTATCTAATCATAATTTCAATCCAAATTGTAATACCATTTGTGCCCCACCTTGTTATAAGTCAACCAAAGTTCTCTCTCTCTCTCTCTCTCTCAAATTGCTTACATTCCCAATCTTATCTTTCAGTCTCTTTAAAGAAACTACACAAAGCAGGGAAAGAGGAATCACTATAGAATTAGAGAGAGACCCACCCACAGGAAGGCAGTCAAAAGCTAAAGGGTTCCACCTCGGTCTTGCTTTCCTTGTTATCATATTCCAATTAGGACTCTTTTTGTCCATATTTGCTTTACTGTGAGAGTGAAGACTAAGGAAAAAGACCTTTCCTTATTATCCTTCTGGATGAGGAAAGCCCAAAGGCATAGCTCTTTTCTAGAGCGAGGAATAATAATATTCCCCGTCTGAGAGCTTAATTGGATTGTAGCTTTCTGGTTTGGAATGAGAAACCCTAATTTCTATTCTTCCACCTGAAGAAAAGAAAAAGAAAAAAAAAAAAAAATGAGATCACACTTTGGTTGGGGAATTGTGATGACCGTGCTCAAACTCCAGGAGGCAAGCAGAGCAGGGGTCTCGACCTTATATAAGAGGATTTAATGGGGCCTTTTTGCTTTTTTTTTTTTTTTTTTTGTTCATTTTCATTTTCTTTTCTTTAAACGACTAATACTAGCAAGAATAGTGTGACTGTGGATCTCACCCTCCAACAGGTCCACTACTCTTCTCCCATGTTGACAATTATGTAGATTATGGAAGTAGGTTGTTCTTTTTTAATCAATCAAAATTCCTTACCAAACTGTACAAGCTTGAGAAGGTAGAACTCTATGAGAAAAAAAAAAAAAAAGAAATAGAGGTGGGATGGAGTTTTATGGGGGAAAAAAAAAGGAAGTAAGAGGAAATAAGTACAAGTTTGTCTAGTAATTTTTCCACCCTGTTCATCCAAAAACTCATACTAGTGATATTTTGTGGAAATAAATATAAGTTTTGTACTTTTTTTTAATTATTTTTATTACTATTATCTTTTCACTTTTCTCCATTAGACAAATATGGCTTAAAGCTTTCTGAAAGTAGAAGAGGGATCCATACAATGCTAGAATACAATTTCCCACCAATGATGGGTCAGAAACCAAATTGGACCAGGGAGATGTGAGAGGGGTGAGCAGCAACAAAATATTGGACAAGACAAATATATGATAAAATTAATCCTCATAGTGTATGAAATGTGTAAATCTCATTTTTATATCCTAGAGTATTTATAGCAATTACCTTGATGTTAAAGAACAGTTTGACCCAATACTTTATCGCTGTCCTAATTGACCAAAAAGAGCCAGAACATAATAACCAGTGGAGACCTAAGAGAAGTCCAAAGACTAAAGGACAGCCATGCTAGTTTTTTCTATGAGGCATCCATATGTTCAGTTCAACCTTTTGATCTTATTTCAACACAAGTTCAATGGTTGAAAGGGGTGACAGAAACACAAAGTTCTTTATTCATCCACTCTTCAAAAGAGAAGTAGAAATAAAACCCTGAGACTAAAATCTCTTGTGGGAGATGGCTAGAGAATGAGGAAGACTTTGATCAAGAAATCTTCTCTTTTTTTGACTACCTTTGTTCCGCTGAAGGCAGCATTGATTTGGATTTGCTCTCCAATATATCATTCCAAAATTTACTGATGATATGAATAGAGATTTGTGTTTACTTATATCAGATGATGAGGTGAAGGTGGCAATTTTTAACATAAAACGTTTTAAAGCCCCTCGGCCTGACGGTCTATCTCCAATGTTCTTCCAATCTTACTGGAATACAGTTGGGCTTGAGATATGCTTGGCAATGAAGTCTTTTTTTGAATTTGGGTTTCTTCTCAAGGACTTAAACCAAACTCACATTCTGCTTATACCAAAAGTTTCATGTTAAAGAGAGGGTGGACTAGTTCAGGCCAATTAGCCTTTGTAATGTGGTGTATAGAATCTTTGCAAAGGTCTTGGGAAAGTGATTGAAAAAATGGCTTGAAGTTTTTATTGCCCCAGAGAAAACAACCTTTGTTGAAGAAAGAACCATCTCTGAAAATATCTTGATTGCTCTTGAAGCCTTCCATCACATGAAGAATCTAAAAAAAAGGGAGAAACTACTTGGCTGCAGTCAAGCTTGATATGAAGAAGGCGTATGATAGGATTGTGTGGGATTTTCTTTCTGCCATCTTATCTAAAATGAGCTTGTGTGAAAAATGGGTTAGGCTCCTCATGCAGTGTGTTAACACAGTGTCTTACTCTTTCCTATTGAATGGAGTGCAAAAAAGATCCATCCTCCCATCTGGAGGTCTCAGACAAGGAGACCCCCTCTCCCCAAGCTTGTTCATGATGTGTACAGAGTGCCTCACATCATTGATTTTTGGGGCTGTGCAAAATGGGAACTTGTAAGGTATGAGGATCAAGCGCTCTAGTCCACCACTTACTCACTCTTTTTTTTGCTGATGACTGTCTTATTTTCCTTAAAGCAAACCATAGATCTCTCAGAAGTCTCAAGAATGTCTTTTCTCTATATTGTGGCACATCAGAATAAGCTGTAAATGGGAAAAAATCATCAGCATCTTTTAGCCCATATACACCTGTTAGACTAAGGCGTATCTATGCAAGGATTATTAGGGTGGAAGGTTTAGTGCAACCTGGAATTTATTTGGGACTCCCTTCCCATATTGGAAAGAACAAGAAAGCCGCTTTCTAAAGCATAAAAGATAGAACCATTAGCAAATTAATGGATGGAAGGAAAAATTGCTATCTCTAGCAGGGAAAGAAGTTCTTCTTAAGTCCATGATAGCGGCCATTCCTTCTTATCACATGACTCATTTCAAGCTTTCCTAGGGGCTTCTTGATGAGATCAACAAGGCTGGGTGTAACTTCTTTGGGGGGCAAAAGAAAGATGAGAGAAAAACCTATTGGGTCGGGATGGATTGCCTATGTCTTTCAAAGTGTGAAGGTGGATTAGGGCTAAAAGATCTAAATATTCAAAATCAAGCATTGCTTGCAAAATTGTGATGGTAGTTTGTATCTAATTCTGAGTCTTTATGGGAGAGATTGATTAAGAGTATTTACTTTCCTAATGGATCCTTTTCCCTTGTCCAAGCGAGACATAGACCATCTTGGGCTTGGAGGAGTATCTTGCATGGAAGATAGCTTTTGCAACGTGGACTTTTGTGGATTGTTGGGAATGGGAGCTCTATTCATATTTGGGAGGATCCATGGATTCCATCTCTTGAAGGCTACAGACTTCACCTCCCTAGATCTCCGGATTGTCCCTCCCAAGTTGAGGGCTCTTTTTATTCTAGTAGAAATTGAAGGTATCCTTCTAATCCCTCTTAGCTCTGAAAGGGTTCCAGACAAGCTATATTAGGGCCTCCACCCAAATGGAATGTTCTCTGTTAAATCTGCATACAGATTGGGTGCTTCTCTTTCTCCTTGCAAATCCAAATCAGCAGAAAAAGCTAGATCTATACCAAAAGAGGTGTGGAAAGTAGTGTGGAACTCCAAGATTTCCCCCAAGGTGAAATCTTTCCTGTTGAAGGCCTACTTAGGTACTATTGAGGTAATGTCAAACCAAAAGTAACGATGTGTTGTTGATTCGGAAGTGTGTTTTGGCTACTCGATTAGCTCTATCCTCGGCTATCCAGATAGGTATCTCTAATGTTGTCTTTTTCTCACATTGTCAAGATCTTATTGTCTTTCTCCCTCTCCCTCTCCCTCTCCCCTCCCCTCTTCTATTATCTCTTCCGTTGTTTTAACATCTTGCTTTTGAAAACATCATTTTCTTTCTACAGTTTTGTATATGTCAGTAGAACTGAGAATGGGATGACCCACTTTGTCTCAAATGGGCGTTATCCTTTCCCCGACGAGGGTTTTGGGAATTTTCCTTTCCGGAGGATCTGTGGAATTCTGTATTGGCTTTTTTGCTTCATCATTTTAAATAAAAGGATTATAGCAAAAAAAAAAAAAAAAAAAAAAAAAACACAAGTTGTAGTATACATTCTCCCAACTCATCCTAATTAGAGTGAGGAAAGGTACATATGTCACATATACAGTAAACGTTGAAGTGATCAGCAAACATGAGCACACATGAAACAGAGACAAGTAGTGCAACCTTCCAATCCTAAAGCCTTCCATAAACTGAAACTATTAATAAATATTACTAAGACTTGCTGCAAACTGCACAAGGAACCAGAAACTTGAGAATGGCAAGGAAGATCCTTCTCTTTATGCGTCGTCTTCTTGGAGGCGATGCTGGGGTTGTTGCCGTCGCCGTCGCGGTCACGGTTGCCGTCGCCATCTCCGTCGCGGTCACGTTTGCCGTCGCCATCTCCGTCGCTGTCTCCGTCGCCATTGCCGTCGCTGTCGCCATCTCCGTTGCCACTACCGTTGCTGTTGTGACCTTTACCTCTTCAGCTTTGTCGCTGGAGCTCTCCATCTTCTTCTTTGTTGTGTGTGAGATGAGAGATATTTAAACTAGAGCTTATGAAGCAATAAGATTGATTGGACGTGTGAGCGTGGGAGCAAATGGAATGGAAGGGCGAAGGGGTATGTATATATAAAGGTCAAGCCGTAATTAAGACGGACAGGTAAGCGCATTCACACTCTCCATATTGAGGGAAAAAAATCGTCTGTTTTTTTTCATCCATGTTTTTTTTGTTTTGCTACCTTCAGAAGGTGACGTGTGGCATTATTTTAAGTGAACGGTCAAAATTGAGTTAAAAACCAAACTGGATGTAATAACCCTCACCCAACTAAATTAATCTTGACCGTTGATGACACTTGTCATCTTCTGCAACTAGCAAAACACAAGAAAAACAGAAAAGGAAAAAACAGACGATTTTTATCACATATTGAGGTCCATTCAAACAACATGGGCCATGCATGCTTATGGTATAAAAACTATAAGTCATTTATTCCAAGGGGGAAATGTCGTCAGAATGATTCACCAAAAAAAGCTGTATGAAACTATGAATAAGAAAATCGTTATTGAATCTATGATTTTAAATTTCACATTACTATGATGATCGTTAAGTGATGGAATATGCCATAATGATTGTGAAGTGGAGGATTTTTTGTACTTTAGGATTAAGTTTTCCAAAAAGTTTTTACTTTCCTTTTGAACCCTCACTGATGATCTGACTTGTGATTTAGACTATATTTTTTTTCTTTGATATAACACTATTAATTTTTTCACTCCAATGTAAAGAGTAAAAAATATGTATTCTCTCAATTAACATCTTTTTTTTTTTTATTGATAAATGAAAAGGATATTTCACACACACACACAAAAAAAAAGAAAAATCTTAACCCTAGGCCAAAACCTTCAACATTTTCATGGTACCAACAACCGATAATAATAAACTCAAATCTACAATTAATTGATTCAACCTATGATGGGGCAAAGGCTTTCTCCGATTAGGTTACCAACCCCGTTGGCCTTTATTCTCTAACATCACATATTAGTCAAACTATGACTTGGTCAGTTCTTTTAACATAAAATTAAAGTGGGGGAGTGTATCCTACAATGACAATGTATAAAAGTATATTCTGATCTAAAGAATAATATCATCAATATGAGGTTTAAAAGGGACCCACATGGTCATAATAGAAGAGAGAGTGTTAAGGTGAGTTCAATTATTTATTATGTGAGAGGGATTTATTAGAATCTACACAAGAACAACATATGTTTCTTTTATACAAAATTAAAATATTAAAAGTGCTGGCTGATATCTATGCGCAGTCGGAGACATTGCCAAGTTTAGAGATTGCAGCTCAAGCAACTGTAGGGCAGCAGTTGTACCATTATCCATGGCATTATCAGTTGCACCATGGATGATAGAGTTGCAAATTTTGCCAGATTTGCCTTTACCCATTATTCCCCATTCTTTTTTACGTTAAACTCATTTCTATTTTGCTTAAGCGTTTAGGGTAAGGGTAAGGGTACATGCCTCATCCTAGTTTTGTTCAAAATTTTATGCGCAACTAGGTTCCATGATAGTCTAATTACTTGTTGAGTTTGAATCCATTATAAAAGAAGAGAAGATTTCTTTCACCACACGGTGAAATGCACCACTCCATTTTAAAGTTTCACAAATCCCTACAGAGTTTTAGAACCCTCCCAAAATACCCCTCGATACCCACTGCATGTATCTAAGGTCGGTGCCCTTAGGGAAACTCGGTCCTCATAATAAAGCTTTAAAGATTTAATTAAAGTTCAATTTGACATGAGTGACTACAAATACTAGGAAAAGATGCCAATACATATGATAAATCCATATCATGTTCTTCCTATTCAACAGTTGGATTTGCCAAATTATTCTTCTATTTTTACCTATCTATGGAGGACCGATTATAAGAACTTTTAGGATATTAATGTATAAATAACACCTGAATAATGAGCATATAATATTAATCTGCCAATCCCCACCCCAGGCACATTGTCTTCCCAAGGCCCAAAAAGATGGGACATGCCTAGGTTGATGCTTAAGAACCCTTGACTGGGCCTAGATTTTTGAAAACTTGGCCTGCTGCAACTCTATGTAGTGGTGGACCATGTGAATTGAGCATCCATGAAATTTTAAAGTAAATTGTATATTATGGTCCATACTCCATTGAGTTGGAACATTTTCCTTATAAGCTGTACAAAACTCTTGACGAAAGTGGACGTTGTCCCACATTTTGTAACGCTTTTGAGCCATAATGTACCACGGTCGGATTTGCAAACGTTGAAGACTTCAACCTCGTTATTCAAATAAAATTTTTATTTGAAATGTAATAGAAATTTTGAAAAATAAATTCATTTATTTCTGTATGTTATTTTGGGGAAAATGGTATATTTTCTTATTATCTAAAATTAAATAGTACTTTTTAAAAATAAATAAATAAATTTAAATAGTACAAATTCATATTTGATGTTCTAGTAAATTTATTTATTTTTGCTGAAACAAATGGAATTTTATTAGATAAAAATTAAAGAATTTTTTTTCTTTAGCTGCCAAAATAATTGCACTTTTTAGCATTATATGGAAAGGTGATAAAGCTATTTCAATTATTTAGATATTTAGATATAAAGGATATGATATGGTTAACCATATATCAAACTTCTTCAGAGCATAATCCAATAAAACAAACGCTCTTTCATGTACTGGTATGCATCCTTATGTATATCAATTTATATTTATCCGTCTTGTATATTTTTCTTTTTTTTTTTTCAAAAATAATTATTTTATCACTTTGGCAAATATTATTTGAACTGAAGTTTAATACGTAAATAGGGACCTTCGGCACACCTGTCTATAAAATTTCAACTCCATCCAATTTGTCATGTGGTAGAATTTTTGCTCAACTTTTTCGAATTGCAATGATTCACCAAAAAAAAAAAAAACT
>NC_056558.1:14288452-14294811 GCF_013358625.1 Macadamia integrifolia | reverse complement strand
TATAGAGAGAGAGAGAGAGAGAGAGAGAGAGAGAGAATGCAAGCATGTATCAAACACTCGAAAAGTAGTAAAGCTAATTAGGAGCAGTAGGGGGAGAGTTGTGGGGGGTTGCAGTAGACAAAGATTTAGCTAACCCACCAAAGATCTTCCTCTTCACTATCCCTCTCTTCGGCGGCATCGTCGCTGACCCTTCTGGGATGGAGATACTGAACAGCTGCCGGACCTTATCCCAAACGGAGACTGCAGAAGCCGCATCCGGTATGATCCTTTTCCTCAGCAACACTTCCTCACACCCCTGGACCTCTCCCGCCCCTTGCCCACCTTCCTTCTCCATCTATATATGCTTTGATGCGCCTCTCTTGCCTGTTTGCCTCTGCGGTGGATATATATATATATATATATCTGTGTGTTTATAGCTGCTATAGAGGGGAAAGGATTCACTATAATGGATCTCAATACGGGAGAGCTCTAATTAATTTCTAAATTAGAGACAGTCTGAAAGGAAAGGCGCAAAGGTACGTGATCATTTTTGCTTTACAGTTAAGAAGAAAGATGTGCAGATGCTGGGGAATCATTCTAGAAATTTGGATTGGAATAAATGATATGGGCCCCTCCAGTAAGCTTTGTTACTCCCATCAATCAAAATCTTGAGTTAAATTGTCAAACCAAGCACATGGATTATACAATAGGAACTTTAGGATCGAGGTGGGTCACTAGTTTCAATTTATCTTTGGAATAAACGGTTTCTTGGATCCTCATCCAAGTAGACCTCCCTTTGTGCCAATGGTTAACCTAACTAGTTGTTACTTGTTAGGGATCCATCTTCCATACTCTCCAACCTCTTCAGTTCCTTCATCGCGCATCCGATAATTGGAGGACTTGCATGCATCCTAAGGCCCTCTCGGATGAACACTAGAGGGTCAAAGAGGATCCAAATACAATTGTCAAGGAGAAGATTTCATGCACGACCGTAAAAGGAGGGATGGGTTACAAAGTATCAAATTAGGGGGTCAAGCTTGATCATTTCAACACTATCTTTTCGAGTGGCAAAGGCTTGTGCTTGACCGTGCGTAGTACACCACCGTGCTCAAAACCTTTTGCCATGAAACTATAAAGGAAGTATAGGAACTAGAAGTGTAGTTTGGGTGGACAATTGTGGAAGCCATTACCTTTTATAATAGTGGAATGGAGGGTAGAATGATACTAAACGGCAGGGAGAGGATGGCCATAAGTGCAAATTATTCCAAGTTCTAATTAAAGATCTAGATTCTTTAACTCCCTAATCATTTAGACAATGAACCATACATCTTTTCCATTAATGCCAACCAAAGAGAATACTCTCCATAAAATTGATTTCAAAAGATGGGGGATATGGGAGTGGGGACCCTATAAAAGAAAATTAAGAACGGTTGTGCTATATTAGGATAAATATTAGAAAATAATATCAGACTCAATAACCATTAATCATTTTTTTCTAGTAGAGTGCAAGCTCTTAAGAAGCCACGATTCTCTTATCTTTATTTTGTACTGTAAGGTTCCCCCTGCCCCCCTACCCCCCACCCCCACCCCCCACCCACCACCCACCACCCACCCACTGACCTTCACTGTTTACTTGATGTCCCATGAGATGTTCAGGTGTGAAAATCATCTATCATTATTGCAGTGGTGCAATGAGCATCAGATGGTTAAGAATCCCTTGGGACGTATGTCCAGATGCTCGCAACCGTCTGATGCTTACCGTATCTCACCGCTCGTTACAGAGAATATAGACTCCTATGAGACACTATTAAATACATACGTAAACTACCAAAAAGAGTAGAGTGATGTGAACGGATTAGGTTCACATACGAGAATATTCCCGTACATCGTTGGTCCATAGATTTAGAATTTATTAAATAAATAAAGAGAAAATTGATTCTAAATCCACGGATGAAAGTTGTTCTCATACATTCTTGTATGTGAACCTGATCCACTCTCTAGAGTGATGGGGTAAAAGTGACATAACTCTAACTACGTCAGCAAAGATCATCTTCTACACGATAATCTCTTTGGTGGCCCCCTCACCATGCTGCAACACATGCTTTTTGGATTTCGTTATTCTCTCTCGGATCTGCACGGGACCCTTAATTTGGAAATAATGGCCGTCCAAAGTAAAAACTCTCTCTCTCTCTCTCTCTCTCTCTCTCTCTCTCTCTCTTTTATATCCGCAGAAGTGGATCTAGAAGTTCTTTATTCACATAAATAATAATAATAATAATAATAATAATAATAATAATAATAATAATAATAATAGAAGTTATTTACATGCCAGCTGAGACTTGGGACCCACAATTTGGAAAAAAATTGGATCCAAAGCTTGAAGAACACTCTAGCATTTTTTTTTTTTTTTAATAAGATCTCCAGTAGTTTATTTCCTTGTTGCATGACAGACAAAGATCCCGTTACAGTAGAGGACTTCTTTCGAATATGAGAAGACTTAGACTTGAAAATCAATACCATATGGCACAATTACGTCCCATTCATCATCATGGGGCCAAACTTTGTTAAGGGAGAGCCATGGCATTTTGGGGGATGGATATGGACCCTTTCATGTGAACTGAGATTTGTCATGATATGATTATGGGCCCAAGGTCCTCTAGAAATTCTTTTTTCATTTCTCTGGAATTCCTCACTTATCTCTCATGCGTCATTAGGCTCCATCTAATTGTGAGAGAAATTAAAGGAAGAGAGTGAAATTTTCAAATCTTTTATTTTTATTCTTTTAGAATTTTTTTTAAATCTAACCCCATATGATAATGTCACTAACTTCAAAACATTTCATACTCTACTTTGCATCTAAATCCTTTGAATTTGAAAATTAAAAAAAAAAAAATTTACCAGAAAAAGAGAGAGAGAGAAAGAAACTTTGAAAATAAAAATCATATCTAAAAAGTATCATTACTAAATAAGGTTATAATTTTAAATAATTTATACAATCATGTTAGGTATGATAACAAAATTCTCTTTTCAAATTTTATTTTATTTTTATTTTCCCTTGCAACCAAATGGAGCCTTGAATGTGATTTCCCACAAGAAATGGTAAGTTATGAAAGTAAGTCATCGTTGGACAGATTCAAAATTAAATCCAAGATTACCAAGGGATGTACAAGACCATATGGTGATGCATGGTCATACACAATATGTCTGCCATTAGATGAGAATGTAAATGATTAATTTTGAGACTAAAATTTAACTTGTAGCAAAATATTTACATCCACCCTCCGATTTTGATTTTGGCTTGTAAACACCATAAACTTTCATGGATAAAAACAAAAGGGAAAAGACTTTAATTCTACTAAAGATTTCAAAATTATGGTCAAGATTTGATAAAATATAGAGTTTGTTTAAGAAAAAGGTCAAATTTGTATGGAATTAGGTATTGGATGTTTGCATTTGAAAAAGAAAAAAAACTCAATCCTTTTCATGAAGTCTGTATGAGGAAGTTTATAAAGATTCCAAAATTTCAAGCCGCGTTATTTGATTTAAGGTTATGACTAATTTTTTTTTTTTTTTAATTTTATTTGGGGGTTCAAATTATACTCACTTGACTTATTCATGAAACCCCAAAAGAGAATTTGTTATTGAGTTTTTAGGATTGAATAGGATCAACACCAAATTATTTATGAACTGGATTTTTTGAGGATCAATCATGAATCAACTATGGATAAAAATAATTTTCCCTTAATAGGAAATGGTGATCAAACATTTGCAATGAATATAGTGTACATATGTACAAAACGAGAACTTAAAATCAATACTAGAAAAAAATTGAAAATTACAAATAAACAATCATATAATCGAATATATAGATTTATGTGATTCAACAAGCTTGCCTACATGCACAATGAATAATCAATACTTGGGGATGACCAAGACATTATTCCTTCAACAATGCATATTTATCGTTTGACATATGTAAATAATTAAAAAAATTCAACATGATCAAATAATAGACCAAGTTTCCCTTCACCTATGGAGGAGGAGGTATCCACTCACCATGAGCATAGGTATGGTCAGATGACCACATGAGAAGATACTTTGTACTTAGTCAATAGGGAATAAAAATATAATGATGATCTAAAATTCCATCACATGATCACATAACCCAAAAATTTATACTACAACACATCAATTCCATGATGATTTCATCATCTTCACTTTTATATTTTTGGGTCAAAGTTTTCTTCACCTTCCACCTAGATAAGTAGTTCTATTCTAATGTGTTTTGTTTTGGTTCATTGAATTGATCTTGTTTTGGTTGGTTCTTTAAGTTGATCTTGTTTTGGATCATTTATAAGTCTTTCAATCTTTTCTATTTTTCACTAAACGTAGCAAAAGGGTTCATTAAGTCATAATTGTTTCCTCTCTTACAATTTGATACACAGAGCAATTATAACAAAAAATAAAAATAAAAATAATATTCAGGGCATTAACATATGAACAGGACAGAATTCAAATCACTAATAGTCTAATCATGGTTTTAGGTGTCAGACTCGTATTGGTCAGTATTTGACCATAATATCGACACTTGGTTGGATCCTTATCCAAGGGTATATAATAATCCAAAAAAATCAATATCAAATTTTTGAGAGCTTAACTTTCACCCATCAAACAATAAGAAAAAAAATTTGTCTGAGAGCGTGGGGCTGTGTTTGTGTTCAGACCCTAGTTAGTTAATTCGCGTTTAAAACGCGTTTAAAACGGCGTCCCGTTTTTTTGCCGTTTTAAACGCCGTTTGCCGAATTTTTCACAGAAATTCGGTAAAAAACGGGAACGGGGCTATTGAAAGTTTTTTTGCCGTTTTAAACGCCGTCCCGTTTTTTTGACAGTAAAAAAACGGATTTTGAAAAATATAAACGTTTTAAAATAGAAACGTTTAAAACGGGGCTATTTTTTTTTATTGTTATCTAGGTATTTAGAGAATTATTATGCCAATTTATGTCTATATATTGTCGTTTTTTTTACACCGTATTATTTAAATATAAACGTTTAAAACACGTATCGTCCGTTTTTTTATTTTTTCCCGTTTTTACCGTATTTGACCGTATTTTTGACCGTCCCGTTCACGTTTTGATCCGTTTAAAACATGCCCGTACCGAACAATGTTTTTTTGCCGTTCCCGTTTTAACTAACAGAGGTTCAGACACAAAGAAAAGTGAAATGATATTCCTACCACTATGAAAGTTAGAAATGGTCATCCTCATTTCATGTTGATCTTGTCAGGTATGCTCTCATTAACCCCCACTTTAGTGTAAGAGTCGTCATGATTATGGATAAATAACTTTATTTCAAAAATTAAGGAGTATGAACACAATCAACTTGCGTTTTTCGTGCTCAGACACATGGACAAGTGAAGGCAGCGTGAGGAATACAAGTAGGCACTTTCTCTAAAAAATATTACAAATTAATGTTTTTGCTCGGAAATGTGGCCTATGCCAACGGTTTCTTGTCTCTTTCCTACCTCTACCAAAATAACATCTCTGTCCCCTATTGAAGGAGGAGAGAGATGGACTCGGGGATTGTTGTTGTTGGCCGCACTCTCAGATAAGGAAACATCTTCCCATGATATTAAAGGGCAAAAAAGTCCTATCAGCCTGCGTGTGAACACTTAAAACATAGATAAATGCGAAGAGATAATATTGCCCAATGTTCAGATGTCCCTACATCATCTCATTCATCTATGAAATAATGCAATGGCTAACTACATAAGTCGACAGATTCTCTTGCTCATTGTAAAAATACAAAGAAAGAAAGTTTTTGTTTCATCAATGATCTCCTAACCACGGGAATAGAATAAACCCAACCCTCCTCCCTTTTTATTATCTCTTTCTATTTATCCCAAATGCACGTACGTGTAGAGGAATTTATACTCGACACATTAAATAACAATCGTAGATCTTGGTATGGTGAATCCTGTGCTAGTGTGTTCATCTGAAAGCTTTCACCCCAACTTCCTCTCCCCTGACCACAGATGCAAACACCGACCCTCCCTTGTGCGGAGAAGATGTTCTTCTCGTTTTATTTGGGTCGACGAGTTTAGAGATCGCAATTCTGTAACACCACAGCAGCATTGCCGAAGATGATGTCTCCGTACAGCTTTCCTATCACATTCATTTGAGTAAGGATCCTCCTCAAACCATGGGGTTCTTGAGAAGCGACGATGACGATGACGATCACAATCACAATCGAGAATACCTACCCACCCATACCCAAAAATCTCAAACGAGTAAATCAATCGGACCAGCTCTCTTGCACGTCTGAAATGGTTCTCAGTCAGAAGTTGAAGAAGCAGAAGAGGAGGAAGTAGAAGAAGATGAACC
>NC_056558.1:14260978-14288432 GCF_013358625.1 Macadamia integrifolia | reverse complement strand
CCCCCCCCCCCCCCCCCTCCCTCAAATCCACCCTGCCCCCACAACCACACCTTCTGTTCCGCGCTCCATCGCAGCTGTTCTTTCTATCTTTCCCCCAATTCGCTGCTACAACCCACCACCGCTCTCTCTCTCTCAAGGGTAAGGATGGTCACGGCATCCGCATCCTCATGTTGACCAAACGCCTGAGACCGACACGAGGTGAAAGGCACGGAGGTCAGTGATTAAGATGGACAAAGCCGGTTTGGTCTTTAAGCAGCGGTAAGCCCCCCCTCTCCCTTTTGCATCAGATCACGATAGCAAGGAGATCTAAAGTAGAAGACGCATCAAGCAAGGCAGAATCAGATACGCTTTAAGTAGGAGACGAGGTAAGATCCGAGAGTAAGTGCATTCCGTGATGGCCATGGCAGTCTCACTTATCTGCTGCTCCGGCGGTGGAGGTCGTAGCGACAGACACCAGCATCCCGGCGCGGGCGCCCGCGCGCTCGATCGATCGAGAGAGAGAGAAAGAGACTCTGCTGGGAATGCCACAGCCCTTCCGGTCTTCCCGATTTAGCATCGCCACCACCACCGCCACCGCCACCCCCCCCCCCCCGGGGTTCCTGTTAGCCGGTAATAGTTTAATTGATGGGTATTTGCGAGTAGAGACTTCTGAGCGCTGCTACAACTCACCCAAACAAAACATGAGTACGAGAATTCACTTCCATGATTTCATCATCTTCACATAAAATTGAAGGAGGAGAGCGAGAGAGAGAGGAAGAAAAGTAGTCTTAAATAGTTCCATCTCTATCAAGAACCAAAGCAGAATTTACAAGGATGGAAGAAAGGAAATGCTACACCATTAGGAGAAAAGAGGGGGTTTGGGGTGGGGGGTTATTTATTTATATTATAAGAGTGCAGACATCACAGGCCCAGCCCCTAAATGGCTATATACAAGTGAAAGAGAAGAAGAAGAAGGCGACTAAGAAGAGGAAGAGAAAGCTCTGCGGATATCAGAAAGTATCTGCTTCTTTACCCTGTTGGTTCCTCTGTGAGGCGGAGCCATAGTAGTGTTCATCATGACTCCCTCCTTCACCTTCTCCGTCTCCGACGCCTGTGGCTTGTGGACTCCACTTCCCTTGACTACCCCTTCCTCCGCCCTTTGCCCGTAGTTTCCGCTCATTTTGGTCGCCGGCTTCCCTCTTTCTCGCTCGGTCTCTCACAAAGCCTAAAGCCCCGAGTGACGAGAGCAAATGAAGGAATTAATCATGGTGGGTAGAACAGCTTATATAGAGAGAATTTAGAGGCGTACTGATGGATATAGTCCTAAAGTCCACGGCAAAGGATATAAACCCATCCTTAGATCACTATATTTAGAATCTTTGATTAGGTATTAATGTATGGGATTTATACAATTGATGAATTGGAGCCATACGATGCGATGATGATATTTATTAGTATTTACATTGAGATATATCATGATGAATATAGTTATTCTAAGTGTAAAGATTCTTAAATAGTAAAATTTCGTAAGGGTCTATATTCTCCTCTCTGTGCCATCGGACTATTCTATCGAATACACTGTGAAATGAAAGTTTAATTGATTCCAGCCATTTGATATGTGAAAAGAAGAAAACAGAGGATGGAGGTTGTAGTGGGCCATTGATTCACTCCTAAGTCATAAACTTTAGTCCACATGGGGCGACCATTGGAGATTCAAAGCCAACCATGATGTCCATGGATGCGCCTCTCCGGAGTTGGTGACGTGTCTATACGCCAGCTCTTCATTGATTAGCTCTCCTGTATGGGTGACGTGGCTTTGTGATAGCTCTCCTAGGGGTTAAGTAGGAGTATAAATCCTCTGCACGCAGGTTCGCCTGTATATACACTTTAGGGGAAAAAATTGACTGCCACCCCAAGTTCTGCTACCCTTAACAGCAGCCAAAGAAATAGGATCAAAGGGATAGTCAAAATTCCACCCTAAAGTAGTATTTTTTATTTTTTATTTTTTTGATTCTAACCTTTTCCAGCGGTAGAGAGACCCAAGCCACATGATACAATTGGGAGCACCCCTAACATGCACCCCAACACCTAGGTGTGCACCCCAAGGGGTTCTCAGCTGGTGGATGTGTGTTGGGTTCTTTTTAGAGCTGGAGCAAATCTAAATCCATATTTTCCATCCACCTTCAGAATTCCATTTCCCTTGTTGCTACCTTCATTTATAGTTAAGTGACAGCCCTAGTAGTCTCTTTCATTTCATATGCATACCCCTATTTGGTAAGAAATGAGACATGTATTAGCACCTACAATGTAGAAAAGTGAATGTACTATAGAGGAATGCAAGTTAACCCTCCTTGCAGTTTAAAGAACTCTTTTTATTTTAGGAAATTAAAACAGCTTGATTGCGTGATCTCTACATCCACCTAAACATAGGGCGCACAAAATTACGACACATACACATGTTCACATTGGGCCCTATCCTGGCACAAGGATCATTCAATAACACATCGATCTCTTGGCTTTTATTTTTCTCTAGAAATATGCAATGATTGTTATGTTTAATTAGTTATTATAGCGTAAAATAAATAATTTTCTTTTTTATTTTGGTTTAATTCAGAGACCTTTTTCTTTTTTCTATTTCCCACAAGTGTTTCATTTCTTGCTTCATTAATGGTATTTTTGTTAAAATTTAGTATTATTTTCATTACTTCGCTTCTAAGTAAAATAAAGGAAAAGTTTCTCTTAGCCAGAGGAGGGTACATTAGTGTTCTCTCTCTTCACATGAAATGATCTCTATATGTCTTGTTTACAAAATTGTTTCATTTCCTCATGACTCTTGTTGCTTGTGTAGCCTTTATCACTTGCTCAAAGAAATCTCTCTTTAAAAATAATTAAGGAAAACATTGGTGGTTTCACATTGAAGATTTTACACTCATTTTCACCAATGAAGTTTCGATCAAATATCAACATATAATAAGGCAGAAAAGGTCAATATTTGCAAAATGGTTTAGAAAGCTTAGTGGGACATCTTTCTAATCTTTTGATTAGGAAAAAAAAAATAGTGGGACATCTTTGACCTTGAATCAAGTATACAAAAGCATCGGTCTTATTGCACGTAATTAGTGATAATAACTTAGATTAGGTGGGATTTGTGTGGTGTTGACCTAATCCGAAATCGAATGGACCCTTAATCAGCTCACATCAAATAATTGAAAATTTACCAAAAAATCTATTCTTACTATTACTTTCATAACCATATTTAACTTCATCTATCTTTCTTTATGTATTTTAGGGAGTTTAATTATTACAAGCCTCTATTAGGAACATTTCCTACACAGCCACTTTAAAATCCAAGAATGGTAACTTGGAAAAGTAATTGGGGCTCAAAATTTAATGGACAGATAGATCACTAGGTCTCATGTTCACATTTCAAGATTCAGTTTTATTTGAGTGCTAGATGAAAAATATAACTTAAAAAATCTAGGGCAATGGAAAAGTGCACAACAGTTCAAAAAGTATTGTATTCGTATATGGATATACATCAAATACAAGTTAATTTATGAGAGGAATTTGATCATTTTTCTTTTTTTTTTATTGGTAAAAAACTTTGATCGAATTATACCTTAAAACTTGAGACACGACTAATCTATACCATGATCTCTCTATTCTTTCTCCATCAAAATAACCACATCATAGGTCCAAGATGCAAGACTATAAGATTTTTTTTCGCTTATTTTTTATTTTAAATATATATTAAATTCATCTATGTTTTATTTTTAATATATATATATATATATATTAAATTCATCTATGTTTCAATTTTTAATATTTTTTTAAAATTTTAATAAGATAATTAAATCAATAGAGTGGTATATCAATTTTGAGGTTTCACCATGTATGTAGACAAGATACGAGAAATAAGGAAACTGAATGAGACAATAAATTATAAAAGGTTTCAAACTTTTTTATAATAATAAAACAAATAGAAATTCATACTTTTTTACCATAAGATTGTGGGGTCACATGCATCATCAATAGGTGTTTGTCCGACAATATAAAACAATATTTAATTAAATATTAAGCAAAGAGTGGACTTCAAAATCAATATTCCATAAGAATATTAATTTCTTTTGGTAAAAAAAATATTCTTTTTATGAGAACTACATATTAATTGTATACATTTCTTTTTACGAAATGATTTTTGCTTTGATTGGACTTGTATGAACCCTTGTTTTAAATTATTCGATGTTCCAATGAAGACAAGGGTAATGAACAATTCAATTTTGTTGGGATAGGACCACTTGACTAAGATGAACCATAGTCAATTGTTGAAGCTAGGACTTGAGCCCTTTTTAACTTTTGACTAAGAGAGATAAAATTGACATTGTAACTTGATTAAGTCAGAGATAGGATCAGGTTCATGAACGAGATTGAATATATTTCAAATTTATAGACTAGGAACATACAAGATTGTTTTTGTATGTGAATCTCATCTAGATTCAATAAGCCAAGCTTAATGAGTTGTTTCCCCACCATGCGGCTTAACATTTCATCCTTTTAAGAGAAGCTTCTAGAAGGGATCAGCCCCATGGGTAAAGCCGTGAATTATATATAAAAACTATTTTATCAAAAATGAATCTAACTCATAAATTGTTTATTAATTGGTTTTAGCTTTTTTTTAATAGATAAATCGTTTATTAGAGTACCGTATGATTTGATTTTAAAACAATAAATTAATATCTTTATTTAACATTTATTTATGCTGACACTGAGGCAATGCTCTTTCTACCAAATAAAAAAGAGGCAGGGCCACAGTCACAGCCCACAAGCCCACAAGCCCACAATCAACAAAAAGGTAGCAGGGATGACGATTGGGATGCTGATGTTTGCACAGTGACGTAAGGCCAAATGGCCAATGTAATGTTGGGTTGCTCATTATTTTACTAAAAATAGTGGGACCTACTACTCACTTTCGGTTGCGGATCACCATAGCACGTCGGTTCTTGTACGGAATTTATGACATCATTTATTCCCAGTGAGAAACCCACCCATTTGGACAAAATCGTTCATTTAAAAAAAAATAATAATAACTTAAAAAGAGCACAGATATAGAGGGAAGTGAAATAACCACTTCACCTGTTTTAAATATAAATTCTATTTTTATTGATGTTTTTATGGATATTTTCATTGGTTTTCACACTGATGTTGAGGTCATTTTATTTTTTAAAAAACCCTCAAATGGAAAAAAAAAAAGAAGAAAAAAGAAGAAGATAACCTTCCTAATGAAAGGGAGTGTAGCCTCCGCCAGAGTCTGCCTCTTTCCTCAACTATATGGTAGAGGGAAGTAAGAATAAGGGCGCTGGTGGAGGCTGCGCTCCCCACAGAAAACACCTTCCCAGGAAAAAACCTGTACTCCTCTCTTCATCAGAATTATGTGGTCATGGGTGGGGTTCTTATTAATTTTCTCCAAGCTTTGAAAGCCATAGAAAAAGCTTAGCTTCTTTCATTCCCTCATTCTATTAATTAGTGAGTATTCACATCAATATTTTGAAATAACCAAAGCAAATAATGGGTCTTATATCAGAAGAATTCAATTTCAGCTGCACACTTAATAATAACTAAATCTCCACCAAAAGGAACAGAAAGAGTAGGGGAGAAACTGAGGAGAAAATTAGTAAATAAGATAATGGAAGGAAGAAATTTTATTATAATTTATAGTCTAATAATATTACAACATTATATGAATGGGTAGAAAGTACATGATGAGCCCAGCTCCGATAGGTGATGAGTACATAATAACGACCCCTACATGATATGTTATGTACAACAGTAGTGGTGGAAGAAATCAGAAGAAGAAGAAGTCAAGTAGCAGAGGCGTTGGGAGGAGATGGCTTGGAGGGGAAAAGATCCTTCATTATCAGACCCTTCACTTTATTTCCTCTCTTAGGGGGTGCCATGGTACCCTTTCCCTTCTTCGTCTTCGAGATTTGCTGATCATGCCTCGAACATCCCATGTCTTCAACCTCCCTTCCGTCTTCCATCGCTGCCTTCTTCTTCTTCTTCTCTCTCTCTCTCTCTCTCTCTCTCTTGAGTGACTACACAACGTGGAGTACTGAATGGGTTTATAAAGAAAAAGAATTGAATCTAGGGTTTGATTTATCTATATTTTTAGGATTCTTTTTCTTTGATTTATCAATGTTTCTTAGGAATTTTTAGGTTTTTTTTTTTAATTTTTAATTTTCTTGTCTTTTCTGCTTGGACTCTGTAAACAAAAGCACCGATGGCCGATGGGGTAGACGTGTGAAAATGAGAACCTCTACTCTACTTGCGTGTTAGAAGAATGAGGTTTACCTAAAAAAGTGTTAGTAGAATGAGATTGAGAGTGGGGGTGGGGGAGGAGGAGGGGTTTCATCATCTCTATTTATTTATTAAACAAACTTAAGGGTTCATCATCTGTGGTTAAACTAAGCCAGCCGACAAATTTTCAAAAGCTCAAATAAGACTCCATTATTCTTTTCCTTGTTGACCAATGATGAACGTCTGCAATCAACTCCAACTCCTGCTGTTATTTTATTATTTTATTTTTTGAGAGAGAGAGAGATCATCTTTATGGTTAAAATTTAAATCATTTCAATTTGGGAGGTCTTCTTCTCTTATTTGGAGTGGGGCGAAGTGGATCAATTGTGTGGTGGATCAACTGCCCTGCTAGATCTGACTGATTCGATGTTATAAAGAAAAAGAAAAAGAAAAAAAAAAAATTGACTATTACCCTGGTTGAAGCAATGCATCCATAGTGGCGGCCAAAGAAATGGAGTAATTTTCTTCATTCTATGGTTGACAAATTAAATATCCCTCAATTTTTATATTTTCTCAAATATTCTTTAAGATTCTATTTCTTTAGCTATCACAAAGATATCAGGCAGCAATTAAATTTGGTTCAAATAAAACCTATAAGGATCCTATTATTTTTGGATGATCTAAACGTTCAACTGTGCGTTTGTTGTGTCAAAGGTCAAATTCGTAGATCAGCAAAATATGAGCCTAAACTTCTTCTCCAACCAATTTTTATTGCTTTCTTTCTTCAAATTTTGTGTTTATATTGTGTTGGATGCTTAGGCCTACCGAAGCAAGCTATGGATTCATGGTTTAAATCGGATTTTTTTGAAAATTTTCAAGAAATAGCATTCAGTTAAGGCATAAATTTTCGTTCAAGAGGGGAGTAAAATAGATGAATCAACAATAGTCCGATAAGGACTGAAATTTTTTATGTTTGATACACCTCTTTAAAGTGTATGAGTTTGATTAATCCATGACTAGGTCTGGGTGGGTCTTGATTGGTTTCCATGTTTCTAGAAGAAAAATTCAATTCAGTTCTGCGGACTTTCCCTAAAAAAATAACTATTGGAGGGCGACATGTAAAGCAACTTAGCTCCAATCCATTTTTATCTACAGAGCACAGTTATCCCCATCCCTCTTTCAATCAAATTCCGATTGAATCGAAATCAAATTTGAAGCCGATCCTTTACTGATTCCATTTACTTGGAAGGATAAGAAGAAGTGTGTGTGGACCCCTAGGGATCTGAAATGTACTCAATAAATCTATTCACTGGATCTCCTGTCTAGGGACTTTGAAGTAGTGGTCCAGTGGCCCTGATGGCTTGAACCACAAGTTTTCTGATCCTCTCTCTCTCTCTAGATATATATATATATATATATAAAATCCTCTTTCTAAAGAAGCTAGCTGTACATCAGTTGTCTCATTGAATACCATACATATTAGATGGGTTAACAATGGTTTTCATGATCCTTTCACTATTCATCCTGTTGTTTCTCTTGTGTCGTTATCAATTTTTCTTTTTGAGAGATGTATCAACATTCGTTTAGTGAATTTTTTTTTTTAATGTATCATATTTGTTTAATTGTTTGGCAAAAAAAAAGTCATATTTTCTTTAATGGTTTTTTTTCCAGACTTTTGATGTTACATCTTATTTTTTTGTTTTTTTAATGAGTAGATAGGGGTCCCCCTTATAACTAAGTTTTCAGGCCTAGGCATGGTAGCTTCCTTTTTACTAAATTGTTTTGTCACTAAATAAAGAAAAGATATATATATATATATATATATATATAATGAAAATGTTTGATAGAGATTTCATTTATTACCATGTTGTCCATGTAATCAATTAATGAGTCAATTTTCAAATGAATATAATTTTTTCATACGTTGCTTTATGCTTTAAAAATTATATATTACATTATATAATTGAAGAAATAAAAGGAGAGTTATGTACATAATGACCATATGATTGATATAAGATATTAAATTTTGACTTGTAATTTGTTTACATTATTCTCCATCTATCCAATGGCGGTAATGAAAATCTATAATCTATTGAAAAAGACAAGCTGTTTTAATTAGGGTTGCAAGTTTGGGCCTATGAGCTGAACTTACCCTAAAGGCGGGCTAGGGTTTGATTTTTAGGCCAAAGGCCAAGGGGTTGAGGCCTTGGGCTAAGCTAGATATATATATATATATATATATTTTTTTTAAAATTTTAATAGTCAGATAAATTGACTTGATATAAAGATAATTCTAACTATAAATTTAGAATAATTCTTAAAAATATTAGGGTCAGTCGGGGTCAAGGCTAGTCAAAGTCAACCTGACCCTAAATGGCAAAATAGGATAAATCAATAAGCACCAACCCTGCTTAGCCTAGCAAAATCAGGTCCAATTAAGGCGGGCCTAGGCTAGGACCCCTAGGTTCAACCTGGCAAGCTTAGGCCTGGGTTGAGGGTTTTAGGCCCTAAGTCAAGGTTAGGGTGAGCTTCGGCTTAGCTAAGAAGATCTAGGTTGGGTTGGGATATGATTCACACTTCTTTAAATTGGATGATGATACAATTTGATTTAGGTCTTTGATTGTGTGGCTCCTCAATTGAGATTCTCGATCCACTCAATAAAATTTATGAAAGTGACTAGTAATCTTTAAGATGGACGAAAGAACGCTACATGTTGGTACAAATATATGCTTAGACACAGTGGTTTAGAAAGATTTGTTTACCCCTACACTGAAGAAACTTCTGCAAATCCTCCCATCTGTTGGTGTGTACCTACGACAACGGGTCGAATTCCCTTAGCCTCTTAAAATATACAACAACAAAAACAAAACATGTAAGCAACCCCAACCTTAATAATCTATTGAGTACACTCATTCCCACCACCCCTCTTCTCTCTCTCCCCAAGTACCTCTAATCTAGTATGGGGGTTTTTGTTTTCTTGTGGTAAATAATATATTATGCTATTATTAATTAGCATATGATACACATAACTAAGAAAAAAAAAAAAAAATACAATTCTCCACTTTCTGCGTGGTGGTTTTCACCGAATTAATTTAGGGTAGGATTTAAAACGCTGTACTCTTTTCTTCATTGAAGAGCTATATCCATTTTTTGGTTAATTAATGAAATGTGCATGATACATTGATGTATTCCAAGTTTTCTTAATTTGTTGCTATTTCCTAAACATAATTGGTACAAGATTAGTTCCAATAGAAACTGAACCAGTGATGGATCTATAAGCGAAGGATGGAAAGCCTCTTTAGGAGTGTGTCTAGTATATTCACTATATAGGTTTATGCCTCTCCAGGGGATATGAAATATCCTCAATAATCTATTGGACCACTGCATAGGACATGTTGGCTTACTCCCAAGATTCCAACCCTAATGGCCTCTCTCTGTCTCTCTCTCTCTAGGAAGGGTGACCAAGACTAATTACAGAAAAACCTTAATGCCTTTCATAACTCTTTCTAATTTAAAGTGGATGAGTTTGATTTGGGTCTATCTGTGTGGGTCCTTCATCAGTCTATTCTTCCCTCCTTAAAATCAATGTGAGAGACATGTAATATTCCTTACAATCCATGAGAGAGACTAGTAAACAACCCAACCTATTTTTTATCAACAAAGCAGTGAAAGCACACTCATGATCCCAACCTCTCTTACCTTTATCTCCCAAACTGTGTTTCTATTAATGTGCCTATTAATCAGTATGATGAACATAAGGACCTTACACAAAACAATCCAATATTCCCTAACTTTTTGGACTCTAGAAAAAAAAAATACTACCATTCCTTAGTTTTCTCAAATTGTTGATGAATTCATTTTGCAAAATGTGTCATACTTACTAATATGGACCAGGCAAACCATTGGGTTTTTTGGACCGGTTCAACTGACAAATGTTGGGAACCAGTTCAACCGGCGTGTAGAGTTGCTGCCTTGCCAGTTTTAGGCTTGTATGTACTTGAGGAACCAATAAAGAGCATCAGACCAAAGAGAAGGAATTTTAAACAGAATGAGCAGAAAACTTGTGTGAATGGAGGAGACTGGGCTGAGAATTGACTAATTTTGAACAGACGACCAAGTGTGAATGGAGATTAGACTGCGAATAAGCTAACATTCTTAAAAGAAAACGTGCACCAGAACAAGTGGGTTAATAATCATAAGGTGACCCAAAGCTTGTGTCTAAGTTGACTGGCTCCAAAAAAAACGGAATCTGTTAAGAATCTCCTTTTTGGTAAAGAAAAAGGGTGTTCCATGGTCGTGATTATAGCCCCATAATAAGTTCATGTACGGCAAGTAGTGCTTATACAGGACCAATGGGCGATAATAAGCATGTCAAGACTCAAACTCATAACTAACAGACTTGAGCGGTGATGAGTTGAGGGCATTTTCACCACTAGGCTACCAACCCCATTGGTAAGAATAACTTCTCCATAACGCCTAAGAAAGGATTGGATATTTGAAATCTCAACTCCCCATTCAAGTTCTTCATCTATAAAACAGATCTATCCAGCCTTTCCTCTTCACTAAAATGGTGCTAAGTTAGTATCATTAAATTCAGAGAAAAGAAAGATTGGAAGAATCTATCTGAGAGATGGAGGGGAAATCTGTTGAAGGAGCTGTTCATCATCAAGCCAAGGCACCCAGATGGATCGATTTGCAGAAGAAGAAAGGGTCAGTATTCCCACCTAGGAGGAGATCTGTGAAGAAGCTGATGTATGTTTATATAGCTCAATTCATGACTCCTGGGCTATATAGTCCCCTGTCACCCGAATAATTAATTAGCATTGGTGCATGGAGATTAAGAGATCTATCATTGATGATCGTTGTGTACAAACATATGAGCAAGAGATTTTGAGTTTCAGTTAGATTTCGATTTTCTACTCTGTACATAAAAGAGATGTAGATTGCTGAATCATTGAATGTAAATAAAGATTTTAATTCATTTTACTTTCCTTTTGACCCAACATCTCTATAAGATCCATTGTGGTGACCAGATAAGAAAAGGGTCATAACGTTGGAACATGGAATCCTCCTATAATCCAACCTACTGTTAGAGAGAGAGAGAGAGAGAGAGAGAGAGAGAGAGAGAGAGAGAGAGGGGTTGTTACATGCCAGAAGCCGACAATTTGTAGTTGCACAGTAGAGTTTTATCACTATTTTTCATCGGTTTGGGATTTTTTTTTTTTTTCTGAATAAAATTTCTTATTTCTTCCCTTTCTCATAGTATTTCACTGATGTTTCTTCTTAATCTCATTTAACTAAAATTATATATTTTATTATATTATATATTTTTTTTCTTTTCTTATCAACTCAAGAAACAGCATGTGGGATCCATCCTCATAAGTTTCCACCACTTTTTATACTTCTAACAAATGTGAGCTATATGTGTGGGCCTTTCCAAGGGAAATGAAATATCCTCAATAATCTATTCAGTAGATCCCACCGGTTTGGCGACTTTGGACCACTGCACCCCTCTTGTTGGCTTAACTCGCAAGTTTTCTAATCTCTATCTCTTTCTCTCTCACATCAGTATCCTTTGTAAAACATGGATGGCAACATATATACAACACTCTAGTGGGGTATCTCGAGGTAGCTATCAGATGTGTGTTTTCACCCCTTTTGCATCACAGAAGAGCCAAATCTCAATATATGAGGCGGCATGGTTTGTGGATGAGAGTCATGAGACCCTTGACAAAACCTATTTTTCATAATTAATTGAAAAAAAAAAAAAGCCCTTTTCCTTCTCACCTATTGAAAGGCCACTTTAAAACCCTATTGTGTTTCATTCCTTTTCAAAGTTTAAAATGGATGAGTATGATTTTGGTATTGACTGTGTAGGTCCTTCAGTGACTCAGTCTATTCTTCCTTCCTAAAAATTGAATAAAGGGCGACGTATAATATTCCTTACAATCATGAGAGCGACGTGTAAACAACCCAAACCTGTTTTATTTCCTACAAGTGTGAATGGAAGACTGGGACTGAGAATAGACTTGACATTGTTGAAGAACATGTGTACCAAAATAAGTGGTTTTGCTAATCATATAGTGACGGCAGAGCTTGTGTCACTTAATTGTTGACTCCTGAGATAGGTAATCTGCTGTGAATAGCTTTTCCTTAATGCCCAAGAAAGGATCAGATATTTGAAATCCCAATCCCCCATTCAAGCTCTTCATCTATAAAACAGATCTATCCAGCCTTTCCACTTCACCAAAACTGATCTAATAGTACTGGGTCAGTATCATCAAATTCAGAGAAAAGAACGATTGGAAGAAACTATCAAGAGATGGAGGGGAGATCTGGAGAAGGAGTTGTTCATCATCAAGCCAAGGCACCCAGCTGGAATGATTTACAGAAGAAAGGGTCATCAGTAATCCCAGCAAGAAGGAGGTCTGTGAAGAAGCTGATTTTTATTTATATAGCTCAACTCATGGCTTCTGTACTCTAATGTCCCCTGTCCTACTCTCATACCTAGAAATTAATTAGAGTATAGGTGGAGAGTAAGAGACCAGTCATTGAGGATCATTGTGTACAGAAATGTGAGCAAGAGATTTTTAAGAGTTCCAATATTTGTTAAATTAAAAGTCTCATTTCGATTTCAATTTCCCACTCTGTACATTAAGAGATGTAGATTGCTGAATCAGTGAATGTAAGTAAAGTTCTTATTCATTCTGCAAATCTGCTTTCCTTTTGGCCCATCATTTCTTTCAGAATATCAGTTCCATTGTGGTGCCCAGACAAGAAAAGGGTCATGATGAAGAGAGAGAGAGAGTTACAGTGACCAGTAGCCCCCAATTTTGTAGTTGCAGAGTAGGGCATTACCATTATTTTCAAATAACTGATTTGGGAATTTGGGTAGCGATTTTTTCTGAATAAAATCCCTTTTCATTTTCTTCTCTGTTGCCATGGTACTAGTGTTGACTGGTGGATTGTGTGCTTTAAAAGCTCTCTCTCTCTCTCTGCAACACTGCAAATTAAGGCAACAATGGAATTCATACTTTTTATTCCCCCCTTCAAGAGTCATGTAATTTTCTCCCTAAAAGAAGGGGAAAACCCCTCTTGGGAGATAAAGTTATTGGAAATATTGGTTAACATAACCCAATCCCTAACAAGAAACCCAAATTTGAATTGGAGTGTCTAATTAGAGTTCCCATTTTTGTAGATAAAAAGATTGAAACTGTAAATAAAGGAAGAGTTGATGCACATCATTTGACCTTTTCTCAATATCGAGTTCTCTTCTGGCCATCTTTCTGTTCTGTTGTGACATGGGCATTGAAAAGATCCCTTTTTTACGGTTTATATGGGCAAAATGTAGTTCCACTGTGATTATCTTTATCAGATTTTTTTTTTTTTAGGTAGAAATCTTTATCAGATTCAGCACCTAAGAAAGAACAAGGCCAATTCCCTCATTTGGTAACACCTCCCATTTATCTAGAGAGAGAGAGAGAGAGAGAGAGAGAGAGTAGTGGATTTCAGTCCAAACAAAGAACGCCGTACTAGACTTATTAAGAGTCGAGAAAAAGAGAAGCTTTCAAAAGGGATAAGGCGGCTGTAGTCTAATAATGATCATCGGAGATCTTTGATTGGCTTTATTAAAGTTATGGCGAAAGTTATGGCTTTTTATTTTTTTGAATAATTTTTAGTGCTGAGATTGATGGATGCGACAGCCGGCAGTCCAAAGTCAAAATGTTCAAAAAACGCTTTGGATGGGATTCCAATTTCAACTACTGAAGCTCTAACTATGTCTGACCGAGTGACACTTGTCCTGTTTATAATCTGATGGATGAAAGTTATTCGACCCAAAAAACCCTTACTGATTTGAATAGTGGCGCAGCGTTGAAAGCTGTTGGATCATCACGTAGATATGTGTCAATCGTTCATATGATCATCGATAAGATTTGGATGATTATCGTTCAAATTTGGATTCCAGTATATGATAAGTTAGCATTTTATTAATCTTTCTATACTATTTATTTTGGGAGAGGGATAGGTATGTCGCAGTATACAGTAAATTAGTAGACATCACTAACGGAAGCATAAGATATATCATAAAGGAAAGATATGAGGATCTTTTCAAAATGGGTAGAGAGAGATAAACAGAGTGAATATCAACTAATGGTATACTAACGACACGCCTGACCTTTTCCTTTTCACGATTAATCAATAGCATGCTACATTTTCCTTCTTAGTGGTCTTAAATGTGGTGGAGTCACTATTACCAATCAATCAACTACTCGTCAAACTTAAAAAGGTAAACGAACAAGGTTACCCGCCTTCATTACAACAAGATTTTCTCTTTAATTAAAATAAACAGCTAAATATGGTTTCAGTACTCCTACTCCAGTTTTGAACTCATTAGCAGCTTTTTTTTGCTTTTTTTTATATAAAATCTTAAATTCATACAAAATTTGAACCTTATCAGCTTATGTCCATATGTGTTAATGTGATGTGAACATAGAAAGTATGGGAAATTAGAAGATAAATTTAGGGGGGAAATCTGGGCATGATGATAGGTGCCCAGTTTTTGTCACTCTCTTTCTTCCCTTCGAAAATGGTCCTCGTGCATTTTCCATTCCATCTCCTCCATTTGTTGAGCCGCAAACTTTAGATAACTAGCAAACAATATGTAATTATAACAGAACCATCAGACGTTCATTGTTGGGAGCTGATTCAATGGATAAGACTGTCCATAAAATCATGCATGTTGCCTTCACACTTTTTTTAAAGGGTAACAGTTTGATTTTGGTCTTGATTGTGTGGATCCTTTAGTCCATTCTCCCCAACTTTCTCTATTAATATGCTTATTAATTAGCTTATGGTGCACATACCTAATACGAAACAATGAAATGTCCATGTAAATTGATATCTTCCTTAAAGTTTTCTCAAATTGTTGCTGTCTCTTTAGGGAAAAGATTCTCACACTGCCAGAATAAGAATCACTTTTCTCATTAGATTATTCATTAAAAAAGTGAAATATTTAAAATAATCCTTTCCATTAGTATGTCCGATTCAGAAAATAGGCAGTAGAGGAAGCCTCTCCTATTACTGAAATTATTTTTGTTTAGACGTTTAGTTCTTTTTGTTAGAAGTTTATTCTAATATAACCTCAACTGGTGATGAATCGAAATGAAGGATGGGAAAGCTTTTTTTTAAAGTATTTTCACTTTATGAAGGATAGAAAACCTCTAAAACAATAATGAGGAGCCACTCACTCCAATTTATTGAATTTATTTTCTATGGGTGTGTCCCCCCCCCCCCCCCCCCAAAGGGATATCAAATATCCTCAAATTAGGGGCTTTAGACCACCGCACTCTGTTGTTGTTGACTTGGCTCCTAAGTTTTCCAATCCTACTGCTCTCTCTCTCTCTCTCTCTCTCTCTCTCTCTCTCTCTCTCTCACACACACACACACACACACACACACACACACACATACACATATTACTCACTCCCATCAATTCACCAAGGTTACTAGAATTGGTTCAACCACAACATTGGCATAGAGGGAGTGATCCGAATTTTATTCAGGCTTAATTTGATTGTCAAGAAAAAAAAAATAATTAAATACAGAGATATACATATAAATCAATCATTGTATCATGATAAATAAATGCACGAATAGCCTGTTTGATTTTGTTTCTCCTGTTTTTGAGTTTAGAAACAACAAAAACAGTTTTTTTTTTCATTTCTGTGCTAAGAAACGATTTTAAAAAATGCAAAAAGGTGTTTGATTTTCCTGTTTTCCAAAACGTTTTCAACAGTGCAGTTAAGTTCAAGACATGAATGAAGGCATGACATTATAGGAATACAACTCAAGAGTGAAGGCATGACGTTAGAGTTGTAGGTATGCTTCATGGAGATGAGCTTTAGAAGGATGAAGGTAATTCAAAACTGTGCGCTTCGCACAACCAGGTTAGAATCACTGTATATGGATAGCGAGAAGTTTCAACAATGGGTTGGGGGTTTGGGTAGGTCGAGTGAAGTATGGGGTTTTTCACAATTTTTGTCACTCCCACTTGTTTCTAGAAACAGGAAAACAAGTCTAACTTGTTTCTCCATTCCTGTTTCCAGACACAGAAATAGGCATAAACTTCTATTTCTGTTTCAAAAAACAAGTGAAGCAAAACAGAAAAATCAAACTATTTTTGGGGTGTTTTTTCGTTTTTGAATAAAAAAAATGAAAAACCGTTTTTGAAAACAAAATCAAAAGGGCTCTAGTGCAATCAGAAAAGTGGCGGCTTTGTGTCGATCAATTACTTTGCAAAATGTTTATGCCTTGGTTCAACCGATTTCAACTAGCAAAATATTTTTCTGGTTCAACCGGGATGAAGAGTTGCTTACTTGCCTGTTGCAGCAACCTGATGACCTACCTGATGAAGAGTGGCCAACAAAGACAACAGACCAAAGCAAAGGGCTTTTTAACAGAAACCAAAGTGTGAATGGAGACATTGTTTAAGGACACGTGCACCACAACAAGAGGTTTATTAATCATTAAGTGACGCAAGAGCTTCTGTCACTAGTAGTTGATTCCTGAGAGGGAATCTGCTGAGAATAGCTTCTCCTTCACGCTCAAGAAAGGGTCATATATATAAATCAGATCTATCTAGACTTCTCCACTTCACAAATTGAGCTAATCTTACTAAGTATCATTAAATTCAGAGAAAAGAAAGATTGATAGAAACTATCTCAGAGATGGAGGGGAGATCCAGTGAAGGAGCCGTTTATCATCAAGCCAAGGCACCCAGCTGGAATGATTTGCAGAAGAAGAAAGGGTCAGTACTCCCAGCAAGGAGGAGATCTGTGAAGAAGCTGATGTTTGTTTATATAGCTCAACTCATGGCTTCTGTGCTCTAATGTCCCCTGTTCTACTGTCATAACCTAGAAATTAATTAGAGCAATAGGTGGAGAGAAAGAGACCAGTCATTGAGGATCATTGTGTACAGATATGTGAGCAAGAGATTTTTAAGAGTTTCAATTTTTGTTAGATCAAAAGAGTTTGATTTCGATTTCCCAGTCTGTACATAAAGAGATGTAGATTGTTGAATCAGTGAATGTAAATAAAGTTCTTATTCATTCTGCTGTTCTGCTTTCCTCTTGGCCCATCATCCCTATCAGAATATCAGATCCATTGTGGTGCCCAGAAAATAAAAAGGGTCATGATGTTGTTGGAACTTGGAATCCTCCTGTTCAACTGTTGTAGAGAGAGAGAGAGAGAGAGAGAGAGAGAGAGAGAGCTAGGGGAGAGAAATTGTTACAGTGACCAATAGCTTGCCCCCATTTTGTAGTTTCCATTCGATTTGGGGATTTAAGTAGTGCTTTTTTCTGAATAAAACCTCATTCATTTTCTTCTCTCCTGTCATGGTACTAGTGCTGACTGGTGGACTCTGGGCTTTTTAAGATCTCTCTTCTTTCTCTTTCTCTGCAAATCAAAGCAACAATGGAATTCATACTTGTAATTCTCCCTTCAAAGAGTTATGTAATTCTTCCCCAAAAGAAGGAAAGGGGGAATCCTTTTAGTAGATATAAAGTCCCCAACAAGAAACTTAAAGTTGGATTGAGGTGCCTACTAGGATTTCCTATTTTTGTAGATAAAAAGATTAAGATGTTGAATCGGTGAAAACGCAATAAAGGAAGAGCTGATGCACATCATTTGTCCTTTTCTCTTTCCAATAGCCAGTTGTCTTTTGGCCCATCTTCCCGTTCTGTTGTGGTAAATAGCAGTTCTGTATCTTGTTGTTTCAGTTTCATGGCACATCTTTATCAGATGAAAATAGACCACAGCAAAGAAAAGGATATACCAAATTGGAAGTTGGAATCTTCTTCCTTCCTATTGGGACAGGGAGAGCAACTAATGAGAAATGTGATATTGTAGCAGTGTAGTTTCATGGCCATCATCTTTATTAGATTCCCTTACCCCACTCCAGTTGGGGTTTTTTTTGGGCGGGGGGGGGGGTTGGTTTTGGATAAAATGTTACATTCATCAATGAACAATAATGTAATGTTTCATCCCCATTTGAAATATAAGTCCTTATGATTGTATTTGATTATAACAAACTAAAATCATTCAAAGTTCACACTTCACACCAATTTTGAACTTTACTACTCATGTCCTCAGTGTCTCATAAGATGAGAAGATTGAAAGAAGGGGAAAATAGAAGATAATTTTAGGGGGAAAAGGCTTGCGACATTGCTTGGGCCTCAGGTGCCCTGCATATGTCATTTTAGGGAAAAAAGCCCTCTTCAACGTCAATTATTTACCTCCCGCCCATCCAAAATTGGGGATAACTTGAACATGCATCTCTAAGTGTTGACACGTGTTGGTATGTGTGTCCTTATCATTGGATGGGTGGGAAGCATATGGTTGGATGTCCAAGTTGGTGAAGAGGAGTCGAATCCATCACTCTCTCTCTCTCTCCTTCTCTTTTGGAAATGACCCCTATGCCCCCCTCCCATCCCTATCTCCCACTGGTTGAGTGATAAGCTCCAGGTATGCTGGCGGCATGCCCAACCCTTACCCAACATTTAGATATATTTTACCATAAAAATGTGGTTTGTCATTCGTTGGTGGAATATGTTAGTAGAAACAATACGTAATTGTAAAAAACCATCTTTTTTTTTTTACCAAGGTGGATTCATTACTATGGTGGTCCAGAGGGGAAATGGGCACCAGGGCCAAGGGGTGGAAAGTAGGGGAGTGGTGCATGGTAGCACCAGAGCACTTTGAAGAGGAATTGATCCATTGACCCTTCCATGGATACACTCAAAAGTAGGGGTGTCAATTCCTAAACCGAACCGGTAAAACCGGCCGGACCGAACCGATAACAACCCGGACCGAACCGAACCGAAGCCTTATTGGTTCGGTTCGGTTTCGAGTATTGTTACCCCAAAGCCAAACCGAACCGCACCGAAAATCGGATGAACCCGAAACCAAACCGAAACCGGCTCAAAACCCGGACCGAAACCGAAACCAAACCGGTAAGAAACCGAAACACTCCAAAATTCATTAAAAAAAATCAAAATTTGAATAGTTTTGTATACATTTGTATGGAAAATCGAATCCAAACTAGACCAAAAACCAAAACCAACCCGGTTACAAATCGATTTAAGAAACCGAAGTTCAACAATTCATCATTTGGTTGTTTCCTAATGGCTCCATACCGGTTTAAAAAACCGATCCAAACCGAAATGAACCTAATAAATCCAAACCGGTACCAACCCGAACCCAAACCGCACCGAAGCCGACACTGGACCGAAACCGATAAATCCTTAATGGGTCGGTTTCGGTCACTTCCAAACTCACACCGAAACCGGTGGAACCAGACCGAAACCGCACCAACCCGGACCGTTGACACCCCTACTCAAAAGCAAGCAATGCCAAAAACCATGTTGCCTTCACACCTCTTTAAAGGGGAAGAGTTTGATTTTGGTCTTGATTGTGTGGTCTTTTAGTCTATTTCCTTCCCATCTCTCCCGAACCTTCACTTTTAATATTATGCACATACCTAATTCAATACAATACAATTCTCAACTTTTTACATGGACACCTATTGTAAATTCATCCATGGGTCATATCAATTTGAACTAATTTTTTCTTTCATTACAAATCATTGTGGAATTGTTCCTTATAAATGTTCATTTAAATCAAATTTTTTTTTTTTAAATTTCATTTCATTGTGGAATTGTACTCTTAAAAAAATAAATGACCATATAAATGGATGTGTTCCTTAAGTTTTCTCAAATTGTTACTATTTCTTAAAACTATGTTTGGTTGTGAAGAAAATTTAAAGGGAAGAGAAGTGAAATTTTTAAACTTAAAAAAAGAAACTTTTGTAATCATCACCTTATGTGACTATACATTAACTCCAAAGTATTCTATATTTGATTGTTAAATTTCACTCTACTTTTTATAAAAAAAACTCTTTGCTATAATATGTAAAGTGTATTATCATTATCAAATATGGTAAAAAAAAAAAAGTAAAAAGTATACGATCACATGGAGTAATGATTATAAAAAAAAAACTTCCTCTAAGTATTTCATTTTCCTTCTTCTATTCATTTTCCTTCCTTTAAGTATTTCATTTTCCTTCTTTTTAATTCCTCTTACAACCAAACACAGTCTAAGGCAAAGGGTTTTCACAATATTTAAATACAAATCACTTTTGTTCACCTTTTTAACATTTTACTATTCATCCAAAACAGTCAAATACCTAAATTAACCTCTCTTTTTTTCTTTTTGGGTGCAAATATAACCCCCATTGAAAGATTCAAAAGGAAGAACCTCATATATCCGCATCAGAACTGAACCACTGATGAATCAAGATGAGGGTGAGAAGCATATTTCTTTAAAATATTTTCACTTTGAAGGATGGAAAGCCTGTAAAAAAACTATGAGGACCCACTCACTCCAGTTTGGTTATTGACTTCATTCCTAAAGGTGTAGCCCACCCCCCCCCCAACACACACAAGGGATCTCGAATCAGGATCCTCTTTTGCATGACACAACGTGTAATGCCGATCTAAGGGTTGAGAGTCCATTGGATCTGCACTACCCTGTAACGCGCTATAGAGGAGCTCGATCCATGTCAACAATCTATCCAATTTTTCTTATTTTAGAAAAAAAAAAATTAAAATTTGTGGACTTTGGACCATTGCACTCTATGTTGGCTTATCTCCCAAGTTTTCTAATCCTATTGGCTCAACCGGCATCTAGAGTTGCTAACCGCTAGTTGCAGCAGCCAGATGATCTACCTGATGAGCTAATTGAAGAGTGACCTAAAAAGACCAACAGACCAAAGAGGAGAAGGAATTTTGAACAGAAAACCAAAGTGTGAATGGAGACTGGACTGAGAATAGACTTGACATTCTTGAATGACACGCGCATCACAACAAGAGGTTTATTACTCATTATGTGGCGCCAGAGCTTCTGTCAGTCGTTGTTGATTCCTAGAGAGAGTGAGAGGGAGAGAGAGAGAGAGAGAGTGAGAGAGAGAGAGGGAATCTGCTGAGTATAGCTTCTCCTTCACGCCCAAGAAAGGATCAGATATTTGAAATCCCCCGCTCTACATCTATATAAATTAGATATATCTAGACTTTCCACTTCACAAATTGAGCTAATCTTACCAAGTATTATTAAATTCAGAGAAGAGAAAGATTGAAAGATACTATCTGAGAGATGGAGGGGAGATCCAGTGAAGGAGCCGTTCATCATCAAGCCAAGGCACCCAGTTGGATCGATTTGCAGAAGAAAGGTTCAGTACTCCCAGCAAGGAGGAGATCTGTGAAGAAGCTGATGTTTGTTTATATAGCTCAACTCATGGCTTCTGTGTTCAATGTCCCCTGTCCTATTCTCATAACCTAGAAATTAATTAGAGCATAGGTGGAGAGCAAGAGACCAGTCATTGAGGATCATTCTGTACAGATATGTGAGCAAGAGATTTTTGAGAGTTTCAATTTTTGTTAGATTAAAAGAGTCTGGTTTTGATTTCCCAGTCTGTACCTAAAGAGATGTAGATTGCTTAATCAGTGAATGTAAATAAAGTTCTTATTCATTCTGCTAATCTGCTTTCCTGTTAGCCCATCACCCCTATCAGAATATCTGATCCATTGTGGTGCCCAGAAAAGAAAAGGGTCATGATGGTATTGGAACTAGGAATTCCCCTCTGTCTATTGTTGTAGAGAGAGAAGAGAGAGATTGTTTCAGTGACCACTGACCAGTAGCCCCCAATTTGTAGTTGCAGAGTAGAGTTTTACCATTATTTTCAAAGAACCGATTTGGGAATTTGAGTAGTGATTTTTTCTGCATTAAATCTCATTTATTTTCTTCTCTCCTACCATGGTACTAGTGCTGACTGGTGGATTGTGGGCCTTTAAAGATCCTTCAAATCTCTCTCTCTCTCTCTCTCTGCAACACTGCAAATCAAGATAAAACCCCTTCTAGGAGATAAAGATACTTATTGGTTAACATAGCCCAAGCCCCAACGAGAACCCGAGAGTTGGATTGAAGTGTCTGATTCGAGTTCTTGTTTTTATAGATTAAAAGATTTAAGATGTTGAATCAGTGAACTGTAAATAAAGGACGAATTGATGCACATCCTTTGTCCTTTTTCTCTATTCATCCAATTCTCTTTTGCCCAATCTTCATGTTCTATTGTGATCAATTATAAGTTGTGGATCTTGTAATTTCATGGCTCTCATGGCTTGTCTTTATTAGATGAAATAGACCCCAGCAAAGGAGAGGATCAAATTGAAATTAGGAACCTTCCTACTGCGACAGGGGGAGTAACTGGGTGAGAAGTGTGAGATTGCAGCACTGCCCAGAGAAGATCAATTAACGGGTTAAGATGAGCAGAATGAATTTCCACTGTGATCATTCAGAGTCTGCCGTTTCATGGCCGCCATCATTTTTATTTCACTCATTTGGAGAAAGAGAGATGTTGCAAATCAGAGCCGATAGCTCCGGCAGTATCGGCTTTATTAGTGATGTTATTAATTATTTTCCCTTTTTTATCATTTTAATGCTCAGACTGAGGGAGGCGATATCAGAGCAGATAGCACCGGCAGTCAAGACTCCATACTCCAACGGTTCCGATGGCGTCTTGAATTATGATGCTTTCATAGTAACGTAACGTGAACGCAAACGTATTCATATTACCCAGGGATAAACAACTAAAGAACCTGTCAGTCTGGTATTGCCTAACTTCATACATAAAACTAATAAAAATATATGAAAATTTCTTCGGCGTGATCTTTTTGCAACTGCACATCTAGATGTAGGCAACACCAAATTGGCATGGTAGTTCTCACTTCTCACTCTATGTGTTGAAATCATCTGTAATTTCGATCTCGTACAATTCCGTGAAATAACACCTTCAGGGGGTGATACGTGTATTGATACCAACGCAATGGTCCAGATCTGGTACAACTAATAAAACCTTAAATCAGTGAAGAGTCATTTAAATCAGATCTGGACCATTGCATTGGTATCAATACACGTGTCACCCTCTGAAGGTGGTATTTCACGGAATTGTATGAGATCGAAATTGCAGACGATTTTTTTCCCTCACTCTATAGTATCTGTCTTTTTCACTTTACACTTTCAAAAGCCATTTCCTTTTATTTTTATGGTAAAATGGCTTTTACGATAGGAAGTATGGGCTACTTTAGAAACAAAAGGGGCAAAATGATAGTTCTGATGTAATGAAATATGATAATGAACACTACTTAATGCTTTTATGCATTCTCCTATTGGTTCTCACATATGCACAAAGAAACGTTTTCCCTTTATCCAGGGACAAAGTTTTCTATCAACGAGTAGTAGATAAAATGGGCATGCAATGGTTACTGTGCCCCTCCTAAGAATGCAAACCCTTGTATTTGGGCTCAAGGGCTGTTCACGCTTACCTCTTGTTTATTTATGGGGGAGAGATTATCATCGTAAAAGGTTGAATTCACTACTTGTACATCACCAGAAGCATCCAACAACTGCTGTTTTATCAATTTTTTTTTTAATAGAAGTGGGCAAAACAGTAAATAGATAAGAAAATAAAATAGCATTGTTTCTCCATCCGGAACATGAACCTGGAATATACCTATCCAAAAAAAAAAAAAAAAAAAAAACTGGAATATAATTTTTTAATTGAACTTGAATCTGTCATTTTTTGGGGGTCCTCACAAGGCCATATTGGGGTTTGGGTGTCTTGTATTTCTTTCTTCATCTCCAAGTTTCGAGTGTTTCACACATCACAGACCCACCAAAAACGAAGATATTATTTTATAATTTCAAAACCACATAGGTATGGATGATATCACACTGCCTTTTAAAACCCTTCACAGCCTGACCTTTTGCTAACCCCAGTCTTGTCTCCTTATCTCCCATAGCCGGAATTACAAGACAATCACTCCAAGTCCCTGGTACCCCAACGGGGTCAACCCAATCCGACCCTCCTTTCAAGGGATGTAACTTGTGGGGACGGTCCTGCGTCATTGCGTACGTCTCCACTGAAGGTGGCAAGATGGTGTTATTGTAGTTGGATTTTCAAATCCCACCCCATAGTTAGCAAATTCGGATTCGGGAATTATTCGGACGGAGAATTATTCAGAATAATTTGGACAATTAATTTAAGGATTCGGTCAAAAAAGCAGTCAAAAAATCTTATTGGGATTTTTTTTTTAAAAAAATTGTTTTTTTATTTTTGGTTTTTTTTTTTTAAATAATGTTTAAATGGACCGAATAATTCGGTTTAATTCGGATTCGGTCCGAATTATTCGCGATTTATATTCATTTTGGAAAAAGTTGCGAATTTTAGAGAATTTTATTTTTAATTCGGATTCGGTCCGAATTTTTGATAAAATTCGGTTCGGCCGAATAATTCACGAATTATTCGGCCGAATTGATAACTATGTCCCACCCCCGTGAGATAGACTTCAAAGATGAAAGAGATGGTTTCTCAAGATTAGTGTTTTTAGGGGGAGAACAACTGTCACTCACCTATACTAGCCAAAAGATCCTCTCCATCGAGTCTAGGGATTAGGGAGTCATTCCCTAGCTGGGATGGCCTGAGGACATAAAGTTTGGATCTTCTTTAATATGTCTAATGTTTCAAAACACATCAGTTGGCTGTGAGCGAGGATCTGAGCATCCACCCGATGTCCATCTAACCATCTAATGCATGTTGGAACGTTGGCGAGGGTCCTAGTGGGGGTAGATGTGTTCCTATCCTCCCAACTATTAGATGGCTCCCCGATCCCTTGGCTCTATTTGGAGAGGAGACAAATCCCCTATATTTCATTCTATATTTATTTAATGAAAAATTTTCTTTGATCTACCAGAAAAAAAATTCCAAATCAATTGACACACTTACCTAGTTCAATCAGATGCCCACTTTAAAGGGCAAAAGAAACTGACCTGCCAAGCGAACCCAGCTGAAGGTGTCACCTATCTTGAGACCCATCTATCACTTTGTCTGTGCGAGATAACGTCTCATAGTCATACTAATGATTTGGAGTGTGAAAAACAAAAAAACAGATAAGCCCGTTAGAAGAAACAGAGATAAGTAAAAGAGCATGGTTTAAAAATAAGATAAAACATAAATAGAGAGCAAATGTTGTATTATAAGGCTCAATTTGATAACATTTATGTTGTTTCTATGCCAAAAAACAGTAAAAACGGCTTTTTCCATTTCTATGCTGAGAAACAATTTTTGGGGTGTTCAAAAGCGTCCGATAAACTTGTATTGAAAACGTTTTCAAAAGACATTTGGAACAATATGGCATTGATAAAACCTGTTTCTGAAAATGGGTTCTTATGCTATTATCATTAATTACAGAATTGTAGATAACACTATAATAACCTTACTACTTATGTAGTAATTGACACAAGCTTTCATTAATTCCTAAATCAAGACCATGAACAGTATATTACAATCTCAAATTTTCTTAAATTTAATAATTAAAATATATTTACCTAAATCTGCAATTTAACTAATAAACGTCATCATGAGTTACTACAGTCCAATTGTCAAATTGTAAACTTAGGTCTGAAAAAAGGAACATCCATCATATATAAAACCATTCAACATAAAACAAGATCATAATATACTATTACTTAGAACAGTTAAATCAAACTCAAACAACAAAAAAAGATGTCACTTAACAAACACTTAAAAACCAATTGTTTGTAAATAAGTCCCAAATGTACTATTTTAACGCTTGCAGGATCCACATCCTTCTTTCAGGAATCATTTCTACAAATGATAATCTCCAAGCAGTGTCACTGTGAATTTTTTGTTGTGCATTCACGTAAATCTTTGGTGTAATCTCTGGTGTAACATCTGTTATGGTGTCCAACAAGTTCTGACAATTTTTCATGTTATAAGGTCCATCCAGAAGAGGATCAATAAAAGGCTTAGTAACAGATGCATATGAAACTGCACCAGGAGTCGAAGTGGTGCTGCACATCGGTTCCATTTTCCAGGCAGCATACGCTCTAAAGTCACACATTGAAGTATTCATTTGCTTTAAGGAACTCTTCTCCCTACGATCTGTAGGTGTTCTATCAAGCCTCCGTTTCTGTGCAGTAGGAGTGACCTCATCAACATCAATATGTTCTATATCATCCAAACCAACATTGGGAGGGGATACCTGTTTAGGTATCGCAGCCTCATTATCAGGATCAATGTGGATGGACCTTGGAATGACAGTTGTAAGTGGATTAACTCCTCTACCTCCCCGAGAACATGAGTTCGAGAAGATCTCTTGCAACTCTGGCCACCATGGAAGACCACTCTTTCTGTATTTGGCCCAAACTGGGTTTTCCTGTATTTTTAATGCCAAAGAATTATATATAGAATTGTGAAAATAAGGGATTAATTTCATAATAGCTGAAAGGAATGTGTTACCTTTACAGCCAGATCCCAAACAGAATCTTCTGCTGTAGCAGTCCTGGTGTTTGAGTCCCAGCCAAATCCCGTTGTCTCCAATAGTTGCTTGAAGCTATTATAGTTACCCCGTAATTTGTTCATCTTATTATGGAGTTGTTCCTTTCTAAAAGGACGTTGAAAAGTTTCTAGTCCAGATTTGATGTTATTCCAACCAACTTTAGTGAATGTCGATTTGGTCCTTTGATCATTCCTCACATTATCAATCATCAGACTAATGAATTTTTCTAACTCAGGTGCATTCCAAAGAATAGTGGTTGAGCTAGATGCCATTTTTTCCAACAATAAACAATAAACTTGAGAGTTATTAGAACATAACACAAAGAATGTATACAAGCAAGGTACTGAGTTTAGTTACTTTACTTGCAACATATAAGAGAAGTTATGCCACATCATCCAACACAAACAGGTTCGGACTCCTAAGTTCGACTCCCACTAGGCACACCTTGGGCCACTCACACGGGGGTGTTTAGTGCTCTTCACTGCTTTTAGTGAAAGTTGAATGGTTCTCATTCAACCCAGGCATGACCCGGTCCATAAGGTTGTGGGGTCAATATGGGCCAGCGGGACTAGTCAAGCCGAAGGCCTAGATACCCGTCTTTAGCCAAAAGAAAAAAAAAATCCAACACAAACAGGGGGAATGCCTCAGAATATCATGCACTTACCTATTTACTTATTCTGTAATAAGTGAAGGCATATACCTCAAACACC
>NC_056558.1:14204455-14260631 GCF_013358625.1 Macadamia integrifolia | reverse complement strand
AGCTTAAGTCCTTGTGTCAAAACTATTGGGATAAATGGGTCTGGTTCTCGTATATTTTTGTCTACTAGCAATATGGTTAACAGGGACTCTGATTGGGTATTGCATGTGCTCTCTCTGTGCAAGTGTTAGCTCTTTTAATTGTTACCTTCCGGTCAAAATGGGAGGGGGAAGTATGGAATTATTTCTTCTTCAGTTCATTCTCAGCTTTTATTCAAATCTTGCTTATCTAACTGCCTTGTCCCTCAAGTTATTTTCAGGGGGGGGGGGGGGGGGAAAGGCTGCTGACAGAGTCTATTGAATCCATGATTACCTATGATACGGTTTTATGAAGCTGAATTGCTGATGGTTTTTATCTGAGAATTATAAGAACATTCTTCACCAAATAATAATAATAAAAAAAAAAAAAAAAGTATAAGAACATTATTACAAAATCCAAGGCATTCACAATTATTTCAACACTACATGTGGTGGTCCTCTAAAAGGAATACTAACCCAAAGGGGCAGTCACGTTGGAAATCCACATGCCTCATGTTGTTGGGAAGATTAAGAGATCAAAGCTGTAGCTCTAAACTGTTGGTCAATAACAAATTTCCTAACGATCAATAAACAGTGAAGAAAGTACAAGGCAGGAAGTTTTTTACAGATTTATGAATTATATGAAGAACAGAACACTTGCAGAACAGAATCATGTGGGCTCTGTTTTTCTTTCCCATGATGATTGTTCCTTTCAGCTTAGTACATGTAAAGATGCATCATGTAGGCTCTGCCTAGCTGGTTTGGTGGCACAGGTAAAGATGAAAAAGGCCTAAACAACAAAACAAACTTCCTGTAACCGGGTTATAGAAGTGTTGTTGCACCCTAGCGAGCGAGAAGAGAGCGTATTATCGGGCATACTGTGCTACGAGCTGAAGCCAAGCTCTTAAGCTGTGAATCCTCAGAGGTATAGTTGATGAAGAGAGGAGAGAGAAGCCAGCTTTGAAAGGCATGAGACAATATCAACTAGAAAACTCACCCTATGAATGCTTGCAAGAGAAAACCTGTGCTCCAATGTCTGCTGAACAGAAAATACTGCTTTTGGGTCATAATTGAACATCTTTTAGATAATAGATCTAAGGAATCATCACTTGCTATTAGAAACAATGAATGAATAGAGGAGTAGGAAGAAATTGGTTTTATATATTTATATTAGTGATCAAAGAAGTCAATGATATCTCATTTTGAAAATTGGATTCTTGAGAAACCAGAAACTATCACAGTTTTAGACATTTCCCCTTGAGAGGTCATCTTCCTGAAAGACCTTAAGAACAGATCCCAATACATGGGGGAAGGGGAGAACCTCTTTAATTCAATATGAAACAGGCATTTTACTGAGTGTAGAATACAATTCTGATGAACAAGAATAGAGTTGCCAAAGCATACAATCACAGTTAAAAAAAAAATGTGCTGAGTCCTACAAAATTCTCCCTCCTTGTTCCCCCTTCACCTGACCGCATGGTTGGCACAGGAAAGCAACAGATGGATCAGATACAATCCACGCTCTTCGGATTTTAGCTCTCTGAGCCATGAGTAAGGTGAACCTAAGCTGGGGGAGAAAGACATCAAGGAGAAGAACTGAAGGGGTAATGAAGTTACAGATAATAACCCTCACATTTGTTGCAGCATAATCAGCATTCTTTTCCCAAAGCTTCATATTCGAAATCAAGCACAGAGGACATTTATCATCAATCCGATTCCATTCACCAGAATCAAAACCAGAGAATATGTACAAAATCAAATCCTTAAAACTCACAGAACACAAACAATTCTCAACAAGCAAACAACCTAAGCTGTGAGACTTACCAGAGGACGAAAGTTCGAGGTTGGATTTGTGGAAGGTTGAGCAGAGTTCAGATTGAAGCGATTCCGTCTCAATGTGCCATCTGGGTCGAGTGGGAACCGATTCCAGGACAAAGGACAGAGAGCTCACAGTGAAGGAACCACAAAAATCCTTAAATCCCAAAATTTTAGGGCTTCGAGTTAAGGAAAGAGAAATGAAAATCGATTACAGAGAGAAAGGGGAGGAACAGAGATACCTTCTAGTTTCGAAGAGGTGTTGCAGCAACCTGGAAGCACCAGTTCCTTGTTGGGTTAAGACGTTTTGGAGGTCGACGACGTCGAGAGGAGATGCGGCGGACTTGGAGCTTGGTGTCGTTTTGAGGTTTCCAGAATTTAGAGACAAGTTTTATCGGACACAATTTCATTTATTTTTTTCCCCCTGAGAACAGAAACGGAGAAATACAGAAACGTTATCAAACGGTGTCTACGTTCCTCAAAGCACAAACTACGACTCTCTCGGTCTAAATTCTCTCTCTCTCTCTCTCTCTCTCTCTCTCTCTCTCATCTAAGGTTGGGTTTCAAAAGAGAGGCACCTTCCCTGATTTCTCCAGTCGGAATCGGTGTAAGAGGAGCTCTCTTTGCATATCACCATTTGAAACAAAGCCCTGGATTTCACCGTCTGGTTCCCCCAGATTTTGGCCTCGCTGGTTCTTCTGTTAATGGGGGGAGGATTGCCTTTAATCTGTTTAACATTCATGGCAGTATATAAATTACAAAAGCAGATATCATGGGTTTGAAGATCTTTCATAGTACCTGATAATCTTAATGAGAGTATCTCATTACAGTATTTAATACTCATTTTCTGTAGAATTATGCATGTTTCCCACGGTGTTCTTCGGTCCTTCTCGGACATTAAAAAAAAAAAAGTTGGTCTTGGAGTTTTGTTAGCCCTATTCAGAGTTTGATTATCAAAATTTCCAGAGGAATTGGGCATTCAAACACCTAACTTTCTGTGACATTCCTATTGTGATTCCTTTTTATGGCATTCACAATAAGAAATGCCATAGGAAATTAGCATCCATTTGTGCCTTATACTTTTTCTTCTCATTCTTACTAATAATTCTTGCCTCTTGGGTTTCTATGCTATTTGATCTTTTCTTTTCTATTTCTAATTTTCAGAAGTTGAAAGAATATAATAAGAAAAATAAAATGGTTTAAATGTGAAGGAAGACACTTCACAAGAAGTGAGTGAAGTAGTACTTCCACAACATGAGAAGAATATTATTTTTTTTGGTAGAAGAAATGAGAAAAATATTGTGAATCACAACAAATTTGTACCTTGGTCAAGACTTGTTCGATAGAGATTCCAAGATGGCTGTTGGACGGACATAATTTGAGATTTAGAGAGAAAGATGTGTGGTTAGTTCCTTTTAATCTATCAAAATTCAAAACATAGTTCTAGTTGGCGCCAGGCCTGAGCGCGGGAAAAGCCCATGAGTGAGCCAAACCTCATTATAAAGACCGGCTGTAATCTCTTTCATTTTATAAAGTACAGATTATCCACTAATCCTTCCTTTTATAGGTAAAATATTTTGTCCAAGAAAATAGGGAAAAGGCTGGACATACTAGTAGATCACCTAGGAATAAGGTTTGTTAGTATTTACTGATCGTTAGATGATAAAATTGTAATATGTACCATTGGATGAAAAATGACAATATACGTAATATGTCTTATGTTAGCGGTATGCCGGTATGAGAATAAACAATATAGAATACGCATTCATGTGAGTTGTAGTCCGCAAAGTACCATGTGATGTTTCTCTATCCCTCATTTCCACGATGCACCTCCAACCCACTGGCTGGTTCAACTCTCCCTTTCCCTCTTCTCTATGTCCAACTTCTCCTTGCCCACCCTCTTTCGAAAAACAAAGCTAACAAGCTTCGGTGCTCCGAAAGTTAAATTCAGTTGTGTCACATCATTTAGACCCAACTTCAAAGTTACAGTGAGGGATCTCTCTTGCATAAGGAACCCAGATCAATGGCACAACCCCTACATTTTCTGCAACTCTAGACCTTCTCCGCCATTAGTGGGCTCTTTCTTCCAACAACAATCACTCTTAAGTCAGTTAAAAAAAAAAAAAAAACCACTCTAAGTCATTGAGCACTTGAACCCCTCAAGGAGTATGATTGCATTGTATTCTTCTCCCTCAAAGCAATACAGTACTTTAGATTTGAAACTCAATCCAAAGGCCTTCTCTGGGAAAAGGTCTGCTTGAGCCTTCTCTGTTTCTATAGAGTCCTGTCCAACAAGCATGAAAATTCCGTGCAGGTGTAGCCCCCACAAGGGATATAAAATATCATCAACAATCTATCCAGTTTTCCTTATTTCAGAAAAAAAATAAAAAATAAAATGAAAAATTTAGGGACTTTGGATCACTGCACTCAGTTATTGGCTTATCTCCCAAGTTTTCTAATCCTATTGGCTCAACCTGCATGTAGAGTTGCTAACTGCTAGTTGCAGCAACCAGATGACCTACCTGATGAGCTAGCTAATTGGAGAAGAGTGACCAAAAAAGACCAACAGACCAAAGAAGGGAAGGAATTTTGAACAGAAAACCAAAATATGAATGGAGACTGGACTGAGAATAGACTTGACATTCTTGAAGGACACGTGCACCACAACAAGAGGTTTATTAATCATTATGTGACGCCAGACTTCTGTCACTAATTGTTGACTCCTAGAGAGAGAGAGAGCGAGAGAATCTGCTGAGAATAGCTTCTCCTTCTCGCCCAAGAAAGGATCATATAGTTGAATTCCCCCCAATTCAAAGCACTTCCTCTATATAAATTAGATCTATATATACTTTCCACTTTACAAATTGAGCTAATCTTACTAAGTAATTCAGAGAAAAGAAAGATTGGAAGAAAGTATCTCAGAAATGGAGGGGAGATCCAGTGAAGAAGCCGTTCATCATCAAGCCAAGGCACCCAGTTGGATCGATTTGCAGAAGAAAGGTTCAGTACTCCCAGCAAGGAGGAGATCTGTGAAGAAGCTGATGTTTGTTTATATAGCTCAACTCATGGCTTCTGTGTTCAATGTCCCCTGTCCTATTCTCATAACCTAGAAATTAATTAGAGCATAGGTGGAGAGCAAGAGACCAGTCATTGAGGATCATTCTGTGCAAATATGTGAGCAAGAGATTTTTGAGAGTTTCAATTTTTGTTGGATTTAAAGAGTCTGATTTTGACTTCCCAGTCTGTACATAAAGAGATGTAGATTGTTCAATCAGTGAATGTAAATAAAGTTCTTATTCATTCTAATAATCTGTTTCCCTTTTGCCCATCATCCCTATCAGAATATCTGAACCATTGAGGTGCCCAGAAAAGAAAAGGGTCATGATGATGTTGGAACTTGGAATTCTCCTCTGTCTACGGTTGTAGAGAGAGAAGAGAGAGATTGTTTCAGTGACCACTGACCAGTAGCCCCCAATTTGTAGTTGCAGAGTAGAGTTTTACCATTATTTTCAAAGAACCGATTTGGGAATCTGAGTAATGATTTTTTCTGAATTAAATCTCATTTATTTTCTTCTCTCCTGCCATGGTACTAGTGCTGACTGGTGGATTGTGGGCCTTTAAAGATCCTTCAAATCTCTCTCTCTCTCTCTCTCTCTCTCTCTGCAACACTGCAAATCAAGATAAAACCCCTTCTAGGAGATAAAGATACTTATCGGTTAACATAGCCCAAGCCCCAACGAGAACCCCAGATTTGGATTCAAGTGTCTGTTTCAAGTTCTTATTTTTATAGATTAAAAGATTTAAGATGTTGAATCAGTGAACTGTAAATAAAGGACGAGTTGATGCACATCCTTTGTTCTTTTTCTCTATTCATCATATACTCTTTTGCCCAATCTTCATGTTCTATTATGATCAATTATTAGTTGTGGATCTTGTAATTTCATGGCTCTCATGGCTCGTCTTTATTAGATGAAATAGACCCCAGCAAAGGAGAGGGGTGTGAGATTGCAGCACTGCCCAGAGAAGATCAATTTACGGGTTAAGATGGGCAGAATGAAGTTCCACTGAGTTTGCGGTTTCAAGGCCGCCATCATTTTTATCAGATTCAATGTGCCCAAAAAAGAGGAATCATTTCACTCATTTGGAAGCGCCCCCCCCCCCCCCCCCTCTCTTATCCAGAGAGAGAGAGAGATTGGTTAATTAGTGATGGTATTAGTTATTTTCCCTTTTTTTTATATCATTTTTAATGCTCAGACTGAGGGAGTCGATATCAGAGCAGATAGCGCCGGCAGTCAAGACTCAAACGGCTCCTATGGCGTCTTGGATTATGATGCTGTCATAGTAACGTAACGTGAACGCAAACGTATTCATATTACCAAGGGATAAACAATTGAAACAACTCTGTTAGTCTGGTATTTCTTAATTTCAGACATAAATTAATGAAAATATATGACAATTTCTGCAGCGTGATCTTTTTGCGTCTATGCATCTAGGTGTAGGCAACACGAAAATTGGCAGGATAGTTCTCACTTTTCACTCTATAGTATTTGCCTTTTTCACTTTACACCTTCAAAAGCCAGGCTTTTACGATAGGGTGTAGGGGTTACTTCTAAAACGTAAGGGGCGAAATGATAGTTCTGATGTAATGAAATATGATAATAAACCCTGCTTAATACTTTTATGCATTCTCCCATTGGTTCTCATGTATGCATAAAGAAACATTTTCCCTTTATTTAGGAACAGTTTTCTATACACGAATAATAGATAAAATGGGTATACAATGATTACCATGCCCCTCCTGAGAATGCACACACTTGTATTTGGGCTCAGGGGCTGTTCACGCTTGCCTCTTGTTTATTTATGGGTGAGAGATTATCATCGTACAAGGCTGGATTCACTACTTGTACATCACCAGGAGCATCCAACAACTGCTGTTTTATCATTTTTTATTTTTTTTAATAGAAGTGAGCAAAACAGTAAATAGATTAGAAAATAAAATAGCATTGTTTCTCCATCCGGAACATGAAACTGGAATATACCTATCCAAAATATAATAATAATAAAATAAACTGGAATATAATTTTTTAATTGAACTTGAATCTGTCATTTTTTGAGGGTCCTCACAAGGCCATATTGAGGTTTGGGTGTCTTGTATTTCTTTCTTCATCTCCAAGTTTCGAGTTTTTCACACATCACAGACCCACCAAAAACGAAGCTATTATTAAGCCTCTTTCCATTCACTGATCATATCTACTAATGAACAGTATTCACATCAATTCAAACAGCCAATTAAAAAAATAAATAAATAATGGGTCAAAAAAATAATTCGATTTCAGCAACAAGGAACCACGTACCCTGGGAGGGTGAAGAAAAAAACTAGCAGTTTAATGATTCAACAACGCTTTACCAATATTCAAAGAAAGCAAAACGATCACTAGTAAGAGATAACAGTTGCAGATAGATCAATTAATTGAGTTTACAAAGATTGATCAAAGGAAGAAAATTTATTATGTTATAGCTAGTCTATCATATTAATTACAGGGGATATAAGTAAGTAAACATTAATTTATGTATTTACAGTACAACAGTGGAAGAGAGGGAGATAGCTGAAGAAGAAGAAGAAATATAAGTAAACATTAATTTATGTATTTACAGTACAACAGTGGAAGAGAGGGAGATAGCTGAAGAAGAAGAAGGGATGCACTTGGGACCGTTTGGAGGGGAGGGGAGGGATAATGAGGTAGTGAGCAAAGATCAGGAGGAGCCTTTTTTCTGGAAAAGATCAGCAGCGATCATCTTCTTCACCTTATTAGTCCCTCTCTTAGCGGGTGCCATAGTACCTTTATTAACGTCCTTCTTTGTCTTCGAGGTTTGCCCATCATGCTCCGAACTTCCCATGCCTTCCCCACCAACCTCTCTTTCGTCTTTGTCACTTGTCGCCCACTGATCCATCGTCTGCCTCGCTCTCTCTCTTTCTCTACCAAGAGTTCCTAATTTAATCCTCTCTTTACTCACTTTGGTGTTGTTTATAGCAATATATTTTCCATTTATTTATTTATGTTTTCTTTTAAGTATTATTATCCATATTATTTTATAATTTCAAAACCACATAGGTATGGATGATATCACACTGCCTTTTGAGTCCCTTCACAGCCTGACCTTTTGCTAACCCCAGTCTTGTCTCCTTATCTCCCATAGCCGGAATTACAAGACAATCACTCCAAGTCCCTGGTACCCCAACGGGCTCAACCCAATCCCACCCTCCTTTCAAGGGATGTAACTTGTGGGGACGGTCCTGCGTCATTGCGTACGTCTCCACTGAAGGTGGCAAAATGGTGTTATTGTAGTTGGATTTTCATATCCCACCCCCGTGAGATAGACTTCAAAGATGAAAGAGATGGTTTCTCAAGATTAGTGTTTTTAGGGGGAGAATAACTCTCACTCACCTATACTTGCCAAAAGATCCTCTCCATCGAGTCTAGGGATTAGGGAGTCATTCCCTAGCTGGAATGGCCTGAGGACATAAAGTTTGGATCTTCTTTAATATGTCTAATGTTTCAAAACACATCAGTTGGCTGCGACCGAGGATCTGGGCATCCACCCGATGTCCATCTAACCATCTAATGCATGTTGGAACATTGGAGAGGATCCTAGTGGGGTAGATGTGTTCCTATCCTCCCAACTATGGGATGGCTCCCTGATCCCTTGGCTCTATTTGGAGAGGAGACGAATCCCCTATATTTCATTCTATATTTATTTAATGAAAAATTTTCTTTGATCTACCAGAAAAAAAATTCCAAATCAATTGACACACTTACCTAGTTCAATCTGATGCCCACTTTAAAGGGCAAAAGAAAGTGACCTGCCAAGCCAACCCAGCTGAAGGTGTCGCCTATCTTGAGACCCGTCTATCACTTTGTCTGTGCGAGATAACGTCTCATAGTCATACTAATGATTTGGAGTGTGAAAAACAAAAAACAGATAAGCCCGTTAGAAGAAAGAGAGATAAGTAAAAGAGCATGGTTTAAAAATAAGATAAAAACATAAATTGAGAGCAAATGTTGTATTATAAGGCTCAATTTGATAACATTTATGTTGTTTCTATGCCAAAAACCAGAAAAAACGGCTTTTTCCATTTCTATGCTGAGAAACAATTTTTGTGGTGTTCAAAAGCGTCCGATAAACTTGTATTGAAAACGTTTTCAAAAGACATTTGGAACAATATGGCATTGATAAAACCTATTTCTGAAAATGGGTTCTTATGCTATTATCATTAATTACAGAATTGTAGATAACACTATAATAACCTTACTACTTATGTAGTAATTGACACAAGCTTTCATTAATTCCTAAATCAAGATCATGAACTGTATATTACATTACAATCTCAATTTTTCTTAAATTTAATAATTAAAATATATTTACCTAAACCTGCAATTTAACTAATAAACGTCATTATGAGTTATTACAGTCCAGTTGTCAAATTGTAAACTTAAGTCTGAAAATAAAGAACATCCATCATATATAAAACCATTCAACATAAAACAAGATCATAATATACTATTACTTAGAACTGTTAAATCAAACTCAAACAACAAAAAAAAGATGTCACTTAACAAACACTTAAAAACCAATTGTTTGTAAATAAGTCCCAAATGTACTATTTTAACACTTGCAGCATCCACATCTATCTTTCAGGAATCACTTCTACAAATGATAATTTCCAAGCAGCGTCGCTATGAATTTTTTGTTGAGCATTCACGTAAATCTTTGGTGTAATATCTGTTATGGTGTCTGTCATTGCCGAAAATCTGTATGAGGCTGAGCACCGATCCTACACAAGCACAAAAGACAAAGGCCCGGAGGTGTCTCCGGGATTAGTCCTCTGACGCCCAAGTTAGAGACCGGTAGAACAGTTTTTCATAGGAGTAATGATGTGTGTCTGTCGACTTACCTCTTCCCTCTCCCTTGGTTCCACCTTATAGGGTTCCCTCCTATAGGGTTTAGGGTTTTTGGGAGTCCCACCCAGATGCGTCTTCCCCGTAATCCGAGTCCTACTAGGATACGTCGTACCCCCGTCGGGAGGGAATATTCTCCATCTGGGTATCCTCTCCTCACATAATTTGAATCCTCGCGGCCTCTATCGGTTGGGTGACACGTGTCTTTCCTTCGGATGCCACGTGTTCTTGCTTCACTGGTGACTAATTCAGGCGTATCAGCAGCCCCCTTACTTCCACTAGGAGGCTCTTCTAGTGGGAGTAACCATGTCTTCCATTATTTTCTTTCCCATTCATGTGCTCCTTAGGCCTTATTCCTTCAGCTTTGGCTTTCGTCCTATCCGAGACAAAGACCTTCGGTAGGGTCTACTCGGCTTTGGCCTGAGCTCCCCATAGTGGATTGGACCTTTGGTCGAAATCGCTCGGCCTTGGCTTGAGCTCCCAACCGAAGTGGGGACCTTCGGTTAGGTTCGCTCAGCCTTGGCCTAGGCTCCCAAGCGAGGTGGGGACCTTCGGCCAGGTCCGCTCTGCCTTGGCATGAGTTCCCAACCGAGGTGGGGACCTTCGGTCAAGTCCGCTCGGCCTTGGCTTGAGCCCCCCCAACCGAGGTGGGTACCTTCGGTTAGGTCCGCTCGGCCTTTGCCTGAGCCCCCAACCGAGGTAGTGGCCTTTGGTCAGGTCCGCTCGGCCTTGGCTTGAGCCCTCAACCGAGATGGGGACCTTCGGTCAGGTTCGCTCAACCTTGGCCTGAGCCCCCAACCGAGGTGGGGACCTTCGGTCAGGTCCGCTCTCACTGTTCAAACCTCGAGAGCAGTTATTGATGGCGTGGTGATGCCATTAATGCTCGGGCAATCGTACATTTTTTTTTCCTTTTATACAGAGTGGGGGTCCATTTGTGGGCCACTTTTGTTTTCCCCTCGGAGAGCTTTCCTTTGGTTTTGGCGTTTCTTTTGGAGAGCTTCCCCTCAATCTCAGTTTCATTTTCCTTAGTGTCTCGTCTGGTTCAAAAGTACTATGTCCAGTTCGTCTGGACACAGTCCCTCGTTCTCTGAGAGAACAATGTCCTAAGCCCCGGGGGGATCCGAGGGATGTCCTCGGGCTCTTCCCCCGATTTGCCCTCATCCTGGGACTCATCGTCTGTGGCCTCACCGTCTGGGTCTGAGGGTGGCTCAAACAGTGAGGGGTTCAGAGAGAAGATGCTTGAATCCCGTGCCCAAACCCAGGACTCCCTTGAGGTGGAAGCTCTCAATATCGTTTCCACCATGGATGAGCTGGAGTTGGGGGAACTAAGGGCCTCCTGCAGTATCTCGGATGGTTTCGAGCTCCGGCTGCTGAAACTGACAGACCGAGCCAGCTATCGGAACCCCAAAGAGCTGTGCTTATACCATCACAGTTTCAGACATTTCCCCTTGAGAGATCATCTTCCTGAAAGACCTTAAGAACAGATCCCAATACATAGGGGAAGGGGAGAACCTCTTTAATTCAATATGAAACAGGCATTTTACCGAGTGTAGTTGAATACAATTCTGATGAACAAGAATAGAGTTGCCAAAGCATACAATCACACTTGAAAAAAAATGTGCTGAGATCCTACAAAATTCTCCCTCCTTGATCCCCCTTCACCTGGCCGCATGGTTGGCACAGGAAAGCAACAGATGGATCAGATACAATCCACGCTCCTCGGATTTTAGCTCTCTGAGCCATGGGTAAGGTGAAGCTAAGCTGCGGGAGAGAGACATCAAGGAGAAGAACTGAAGGGGTAATGAAGTTACACCTCACATTTGTTGCAGCATAATCAGCATTCTTTTTCCAATTTTTCAGATTCGAAATCAAGCACAGAGGACCTTTATCATCAATCCAATTCCATTGAATGAAACCCTACTTCATTCACCATAATCAAAACCAGAGAATATGCACAAAATCAAACCTATAAAACTCACAGAACAGAAACAAATCCCAACAAGCAAACAACCCATGCTCTGAGACTTACCAGAGGACGAAAGTTGAAGGTTGGATTTGTGGAGGGTTGAGCAGAGTTCCGATTGAAGCGATTCCCTCTCAATGTGCCATCTGGGTCGAGTGGGAACCGATTCCAGGACAAAGGACAGAGAGCTCACAGTGAAGGAACCACAAAAATCCGTAAATCCTAAAATTTTAGGGCTTCGAGTTAAGGAGAGAGAAATGAAGATCGATTACAGAGAGAAAGGGGAGGAACAGAGTTACCTTCTAGTTTCGAAGAGGTGTTGCAGCAACCTGGAAGCACCAGTTCCTTGTTGGGTTAAGACGTTTTGGAGGTCGACGACGTCGAGAGGAGATGCGGCGGACTTGGAGCTTGGGGTCGTTTTGAGGTTTTCAAAATTTAGAGACAAGTTTTATCGGACACAATTTCATTTATTTTTCCCCTGAGAACAGAAACGGAGAAACACAGAAACGTAATCAAAAGGTGTCTACGTTCCTCAAAGCACAAACCACGACTCTCTCTCTCTCTCTCTCACATCTAAGGTTAGGTTTTCAAAAGGGAGGCATCTTCCCTGATTTCTCCAGTCGGAATCAGTGCAAGAGGGAGCTCTCTTTGCATATCACCATTTGAAACAAAGCCCTGGATTACACTATCTGGTTCCCCCTGATTTTGGCCTAAACAAACTCTCTACTTCTTCTGTTACTGGTTGGAGGATTGCCTTTAATCTGTTTAACATTCATGGCAGTATATACATTACAATAGCTTGCAATCATGGGTTTGAAGATCTTCCTACCAAAAAAAAAAGGGTCTGAATCATCTTATAGTACCTCAAATCCTTAATGAAGCTAGAGTATCTCATTACAGTATTTAATCTATCTTAAAAAAAAAAAAAAAAAAAGTTGGTTTTTTTCTGAAGAAGAGCGGCCAACTGGGAGAGGAAAGAGGGAGGACGGTTGGTCTTGGAGTTTTGTTAGCTCTATTCAGAGTTTGATTATCAAAATTTCCAAAGGAATTGGGCATTCAAACACCTAATTTTCTGTGACATTCCTATTGTGATTCCTTTTTATGGCATTCACAGTAGAGAATGCCATAGGAAATTAGCAGCCATTTGTGCCTTGTACTTTTTCTTCTCTTTCTTTATAATTCTTGCCTCTTGGGCTTCTATGCTATTTCATGTACCTTGGTCAAAACTTAATCAATAGAGATTTCAAGATGGCTGTGGGAAAGACATAATTTGCATTTAAAGAGAGAGAGATATCAAAATTCAAAACACAGTTCGGGCTCAAGTTGGGGACCAGGACTGAGCCCGGGAAAAGCACATGAGTGAGCCAAAACCCATTATAAAGACCGGCTGTAATCTCTTTTCATTATATAAAGTAAAGATTATCCACTAATCCTTCCTTTTATAGATAAAATATTTTGTCCAATTTATTTTTTTACAGGAATAAATATCAAACATAAAAAATACAATCAGTTTTAAAACAAAATTAAATCAAGGGAAAAGGTTTTCTTAGCCAACTGTTGAGGTACACTAGCATACTCTCTCACTCCTCTTCACATTAAATAACCTCTCTACCTCTATGTATTAAATCTTTTTGTCACTTTTCATTGGTGTACTCGCTTGCTCAAAGACCCCCTTCCTTAAATCAATTGAGAATAAGAAACTCCTTTTTTAGCTTTGCATGTACAAGTATATCTTTAGTATACAACTCTTTGGACAGCAACAATTATGTATATTAGGCTGGGCCAATTGAGCCAAGTCCAATTCACAATCATGCTTGGGAAAATTCATAGCTTTGGGCATTTTGGGGTCAAATGTAATGTTAGGAATGTGGATCAGGTGGATCAGGTTCTCGTATGGTTTGAACCTTTCTATGGGTGTGTTACATGACTAATAAATTATAGGGATGGTTGTAGGAAATGGATATAAGAAGTTGGAATTGAATGGGATTAGCGGAAGTCATGGGAAGTTGTAGGAATGTGAGTTGTTAACTGTTATCCTATGTATCTATTTTTTAGCAAGAGATAATGAAAAAGGCATCATTAAATTCCTAAATTATCTCTAAGATAGAGATAAGTTTCCTTATTCAAGCCAAACGCCCAGCTTTGTCCATAAAGTCAAACCCTTCCCCTACCTTTTCTAATTTTCTTTTCTCTTTCTATTTTCTCTCATCTCCCTATTTGTGCACGTAACAAATGGTATCAAAGCTAGGGATGAAAGAAAGGGTAGAGAACTTGGAAAGTGTTGTGCGTTCACTTCAATTGGGGCAACAAGAAATCATAAGGAAGCTTATTGACATCATGGAAAAGCTTACCATGATGGCTGAGAAGCTATCAACCAATCTTGCAATGGGAAAATCTTCAAACAAATTGAGAAGACCCATAGAAGAGGTAGCCATGTCGGTGCACTCGACACAACCAAAGACAAGGAAGAAGAATATAAAGACAATGGAAAAGAAAAAAATGAAGACAACAAAGAAAAAGAAGTCTTTCAAAAAGATGTCTTTTAAAGAGATTTCATTCTCAACAATAAGAGTGGCATCTCATAAGATGATAATTCCAACTTGATTAAATGAAATATTTCATATTAAGACATGAGATCCTAGTGGAATTAGTTATCTTTTATTTTATTTTATTGTTCTTGAGGACAATGACACTTGAAAGGGGAAGGAATGTTATGTGACTAATAAATTATTATTATTATTATTGTTGTTATAGGAAATGGGTATAAGAAGTTGTAATTGAATGGGATTAACGGAAGTCGTGGAAAGTTGTAGGAGTGTGGATTGTTAATTGTTATCCTATGTATCTATTTATTTAGCAAGAGATAATGAAAGACACACCATTGAATTCCTAAGTTGTCTCTAAGACAGAGGTAGGCTTCCTTATCCAAGCCAGACGTCCGGCTTCGTCCGTAGAGCCAAACCCTTCCCCTACCTCTTCTCTTATCTTTTTTATTTTTCTTTTCTCTTCCTATTTTCTCTCATCTCCCTATTTGTGCATGTAATAGGGTGGATTCCATCTGTGTGGATCAGTCTCATACAAGAATGATTCTTGTATGAGAACTTGATTCGCTGTCTAATTTCAGGCTAGATTCTACTACATACAACAACAGTCCATCTTTATCCAAATTATGTACATGGAGAAAACAGGTGAAAAATATAATTAAAAAGAAAATGTTTTCCCACACTAATAACATGACCCTGTTGCTTTCTGAAAGCAATGAAGAGTACTAAAACACTCTCATATGAGTGACCTAAAGAAAATAAGAGGAGTTAAACTCAGAACCACACGCTTCCTAAAACGAAGGTCCATTACCAACTTAGCTACCTCCTTGGGGTTAGCTCCATGATTCAACACTTACTAAATCAAAGCAAAACCCATCATTAGTAAGAAATAATATATATAGATCTCAAGAGTCTAGGTACATAGTCTTCATTACAATAAAGTAGTTTAAGCAGTAGAAAGCCCAGCACCAACAAAAAACCACATAAACCTAAAATATATACAATAGTGGAAGAGAGGGATCCAACTATGAAGGCTTTAGAAGGCAACATGGACATGTTCTCACCGGCCACTGTGAACAGAGGCAACAAAATTTAAGGGGTAGCTACTAAGGTTCAAGACCAAAAGTTTAGGATTTCAGGGTTAAAAATGTAATAAGGGTAAAATGGTCATTGACTTAAGATGTTTTAGGTAAAGATATCATAAGGGTAAAATAATTTTTCAATTTCAAATCTAAACACTGTTAGCTGGAGTGGGTTTATTTGTAATAAAAGAAATGTAAGGGGGTGGATATAAATTTTTCAAAAATTAAAGAACACTACATTCATCTCTTTCTCTCTTACCAATTTTAAATTTCTAAATTACCTTTACTCCCTTCCCCCCTCGGCGGCACTCCTCTCAGAGTCCGGTGAATCTTCATGTACATGAATGTACGTGAACGTCCCTAGTCCGTAGATATGGCATCTATTTTCTCTTTCCTCATTTAATAGGTGCCATATCCATGGACCAGGGACGTTCACGTACATTCATGTATGTGAAGATTCACCGTTGTCCCCTCTCCCATAGCCTCCCTCGTACAGTACCCCAACCCCTCCACTTTCCACCCTCCACCCTTAACATAACAAAAATGATTATCAAGTGGGGAAAAAAAAAAAAGCAGCTCTACGGTTCAGTTTAAATTTACAAGATTCTAATCCAATCTTGTCCCACCTCAAACCCCTCGATCCCTCATAGAGAATTAGGGAACATTACTTGGTTGAATGTTCAGGAGAACTACTACAGGTTAAAAGGCAAGTAGAATTTGACAATGGCTGTCCTGATTATAAAACAATAGAGTTCAGTGTTTTCAAGATGGACTTCTGCAACAAGTTATGGGTTGAGATGATAAGTTTGGATGACCAATCATTATTTTTAGGTTACAATACTTTTTTCTCATTTTTCTGTAAAAGACTCTCCATGGACAAGGGTCAAGAGGTTGCATTTACTTCACAGATGATTATCTAGAAGCAAATCAAGGGAATTGAAAAGGGTGGGGCGGCAGTGACATGGGAGTTTTTCACTTAGAAGATCACCCATTTGGTTTACTGCAAAAAAATGATGCATACCTTAACGTATAAGACTGCATTTATTTTGTTCAAAGAGTGAATGGATTTGGTGACCTTCCTGGTGAAACTCTTAGCTTATTGAATTTATCCCTCTTGAGAACCAGTTCCTTCTAGAAACCAGAGAAGGATCTCACCTCAAATCAGACAAGGGTGACCAAGTGAAGCAAATCGAATACACCGAATGAGCTCCCAAGTGGGTCTGGTTTTGGAGTATTGTGGAGTATTGTTAGACCTATTCAGAGTTTGATTATCAAATTTTCCCAAGGAATTGGGCATTCAAATACCTAATTTTCTATGACATTTCTATTGTGATTCCTTTATGGCATTCATAATAAAGAATGTCACCGAAAACTAGCAACCATTTGTGCCTTATACTTTTTCTTCTCATTCTTCCAAATTCTTGTGCTTGTATGCTAATTTGATCACTTTTTTTTTTTCTTCTAGATTTCAAAAGTTGAAAGAATATAAATAAAAGTAAAAATGGGTTAAAGTGTGAAGGAAGAGACTTCACAAGAAGTTAATGAAGTAGTACTTCCACAACATGAGAAAAATATTGTGAATCACAATAAACTTGTACCTTGGTCAAGACTTGTTCAGTAGAGATTTCAAGGTGGTGGTTGGACTTACGGCTCCGTTTGATTGCAAGAGGAATTATAGGGAAGGGAATGGAAATTTTTAAACTTAAAAAAGAAATTTTGTAATTTTACCAGTTATGACTATGTCACTAACTTCAAATTATTCCATATTTGGTTACTAAAATTCACTTTGCTTTCCATCCAAAACCCTTTTTTTTAATAAAATCTAAAATAAAAACTACATGTAAAATGTATTATTACTAAATAGGGTAAGCAATTTAAATAGTTTAGATTCAACGGAGGTGATTGCTTCCTCTATACAAAATTTTTATTTTTTAAATTTAAAATATTTTAGTTCATTTCCCTTTAATTTTTCCTTGCAATCAAACATGACCTATGGTATTTGACATTTAGTTTTCCCCCACAAACCTTTTAGATGGAGAATTTTCAATCATTCGTAGAAGGGAGATTATGAACAGATCATCAAATTTTCTTATCAAGCTTAGATTTGATCAAGAGTGATTGCTTCCTTTCTAACGTATGTTCATCAAAGAATCCAAGATTTATTACATGAATTAGTCTATCTCTAAGATTCAAATTTCCACACACACTCAAGATAAAGCTTGTTTATGATATTTCTGAATGTATGATTTTTTTGTATAGTTGTGTGTAATATCTTAGAATCTTAAATAGGACTCACCAAATCATGAGTCCCATGCTCTAGTTATGTTACAAGTAGGTTATACATATAAATGTCAAGGGTCTATTGACAAGGGATTTTTTTTTTCTTAAGACAAGGGACACACACACACACACACACATATATATATATATATATATGGGTTTGGGCTTGTTCCAAAAATAATATTTGGGCCTAATTACAAATGCACAATTATGGTTGAACATTTGACTCTAACTGCTCAAAACCGTCTTAAGCCTGAATAGGGTTTAAGATTTTTAATTCTGATGACAAGTTAAGATTAAAAATACACATCAGCATGTAGCTGAAGTCGATCTTCAAATCTCCAAATGCCAGTGTTAATTATCCAAAGCTACTACCAATGCGCAAGGCATGGAACGACAAACGCCTACCATCCCACCTCTTCATTGGCTTCCTCACTTACTTTTTTTCAACTTTTTATGCTAAAGATCTTCCTATTTTCAACTTTTTATGCTAAAGACTCTGCAGAACGAGAACACAGTTGCATGTGGCTGAAGTGGATCTTCAGATCTCCAATGCCAGTGTCAAGTACGCAAAGGCCAAAGCTACCGCTAATAATGCTAAGCATGGGAATCACAAACGCCTACCATCCCACCTCTTCATAGGTTCCCTCTCTTTCCTTTCAACTTTTTATGCTAAAGACACCGCAAAATGAGGCTATCATGATCAGTAAAAAGTGTTACCAAGAGATTCCCTGGTGCAGGCGGAAGCGAGAGTGCGAGACAGCAGATACTGCTCCCCAGTGAAAGTCGAAAGCTACGATGACGCAACATGATCGACGTAACCCGGTCTCGTAATTAACTAACTTACGTGGGACCCACGCTCACTATATCATTACCACAGCACGTGGGTTGCTCGGGTGGGGACCACAGTGGCCCCCTAAATGAGCATACCAAAAAAAGAGATGATATCCGGAACATTTGAACCTGGAAATTTGAATTTTCCCTTGAATTTGTCAGTTTTCCTGATGTTGTCTTGGGTAAATGTGGGTTGGGTTGGGTGGGGTGGGTTTTTTCTGACTTCCTCGCTTTTTCTTTTCTTTTTCCCCAAGCTTTGAGCTCTTCTTCACTTATGTAGCGAAGAAACTCTACTTTTTTCATTTATACATTCATTATTTAGATATGCTGGTCGGTTTTTTCTAAGCTAATGGTTCAATCAATGAAAGATTTGGATAAAAAAGATATATGAAACTTTTTTAAGAAAAAGAGGAGAGTGATAGACACAGATCTGGCAGATGGATACCCAGCCTATTCTCTTCCCATTAATCAAATAACCAAAACAATATCCGCCACTGAAAAAACTCCATGACAAAGAACCAAAAAAGGGGTGGGGAAAGAAGAAAATTAGTTCCATGATTTAACACTTACCAAATCAAAGCAAAACCATCACCAGTAAGTAATAATAGATGCAGATCTCAAGACTAGTCTAGCAACATAGTCTTCATTACAATAAAATAGTTTAAGCAGTACAAAGCCCAGCACCAACAGAAAACCACATAAACCTAATATACACAATAGAGGAAGAGTACTGATCCAGCTAGTAATAATGGTTTCGAAGAAACCAGAAGAAGTCGTCTTAATAAGCAGAAGAGATGGGACCATTGGGAGATCAGGATGGCTTGTTAGAGGAACCTCCCTGGAAAACGTCAGATATTATCTGCCTCATCACATTACCTCTCTTGGGGGGTTCCATCTTACCCTTCATCTTCTTCTCCTTCGGGCTCTGCCCATGGCCCGCACTTCCCCTGCCTTCCTCACGCTTCCTTCCCTCATTCGTCGTCTCCCATTGATCCATCGCCGGTTAGCTTCCCCAGATCCTCTCTTCCTCTAAGTTAATGAGGGTGTCTGAGAATATCCTTTATATAGATTGATCCACGTGTCAAAACTTGTGTAGTTGAGTGAGTGGTTTTTTTTTTTTGGGTAAATTCTCTTGATTTGTCAAGTGGGTGGGTGGGCCATGGAGACGTCGTCATGACCACTTGCAATTGTGGAGCCCACCATGCTACCCCGTCATAAATGGCGGGCCTCTGCGCCTAATCTGGTGGCAAAAATGGGCAGGTCTTAATTAGCACGTGCATAATACCATGTTATTTATAATACCAACAAGAAATTTTTCATCCGGAAGGGGGGATTGAGATAATTAAGCAATAAATTCCAAAGTATACTCATAATATATAAAAGAGCAAAGTAAAATTTTCAGTCTATGTGATCAACTCTCAGAGAAAGGATTCTGGCAATCCAATGATGCCAGCCTAGTACCCCACATATACTAGAGGAGATATGCACCCACACAGCTCTGGCTTGAGATTGTTGACTCTGATTCTATAATAAAGCAAGGTGATCGAGTCGTCAAAGTGGATAATAAGCACAGTTGGGGATTGTGAACAGAGACAGACACAAGCACAAAAGTACCAGACATTGAAAAGAAAGAGATAACCAGAGAATGAGAGATTAAAGGGCAGGCTGTTGAGGAATGACCTGATGAGCACATGAAGTGGCATCATTTTTTGTCGGGTAAGAGAACTTTGTTGGTCTGCTGTAGTGGGCCAATGGAGCATATTCAGCTCACAATAAAGGAAGGTAACACAGTCTCTTCGACTTTGCACAGTTTGGGCATTTTCTATGCCAACGTGACAGGGTTTTTTTTCTATTTCTTATATATGAATATATTTTGTTGATACATCCAAATGTGTTCCCATTAATTTTTGCACTAATGTAGGCCACATTGTCTTTTAGAGAATTCTCTCTCCAATTCTTATTCTTTTTTTTTTTAAACATGTGCCTTTTGTTTTGAAAAGGAGAGGATAAACACATGAGAATGATGATGTAAGCCAAGCTCCAGAATTCTATTTTCCTTAGACTGTGTTTGGTAATCCAGAGAAAACGAGAAAAAAAAAGTACAATTTTTGTATTTTCTTTTATATTTAAGTAGTTATCTTTGCACTTCATATGTCTTGAACTCAGAGAATATTTTTTTTTTTGAATTTTAAAATTCATTTTGAGAATAATAAAACTTTATTTTACTACATGCCAAACAAAATAAAAATTTCTTAAATCAAGAAAATAATATAATTTTTACACGTTTTTTCTTCCCTTTTTTTTTTCTTCACGGCTACCAAATACAAGCTTAGGTGTCAAATATGAACTGTGAACTGTGGAGGTTACCTTAGATTTTTTGTTTTCCCAATTTTGTGAGATGTGAAAGGATAAGAATAAGGAGTGGACCCCCTTCAGGGATGTGAAATATCCACAATAATCTATACAGTAGATTTCTGTCGGTTTAGGGACTTCGACCCTTGCACGGCTTGTTGCTTGGCTTCTCTCTCTCTCTCTCATTCATTCATATGCTAAAGCAATGGCAGCGACTCTCAAGGATCCAGGGATATTGTGAAGACAAATACTATTAGAATGGTCTTTCCCAGTTTTAGCTCTTTACATTTTATTCAAAATCCATAACTTAGCTGGTGGGGTGGGGACGTGGTGTGGTCATTTCATACCTACAAATTATACATGGTCTACAATCCATCAATCACATCTCTTGGAGGAGGACCACTTGACAACATGCATCCCTATTTCAAGAAGCTAGCAATATATGGGTTGTCCCTTTGACCCCAAACATGCCTTGAAAGTGGATTCTCGGATAGGTATGGATCAAGTGAAAATCGTCAATAGTTGTTGCATCAGTGCAGAGTAGTGATCAGATATTCTCAGCCGTTCAAAGCTCATCACACCTCATCACTCGCTGTAAAGGATGTGAACTCGATATGAATCCTAACATCTTTGAGGGTATGCATCTCCAGGTGTTTCTGTATCTTCATACAGGGTGATTAGAGCGTAAATCATTAGAGAGGATCCGGATTCCATTCTTGAGTCTTTCAATGCTTTTTTGTTTTCTATTCATTTCTTGACAACCAAACATAGCCGTATACTATGTGTGGAGAATTTACATTTTTATTTCCGATACAATAATTATTAAAAACATTATGACTTTTCTTACGATTGAGAACTTGAGATATAGTCTTAAACTTGAAATATGATATATCCATGTTATCCCCATCTATCCAATGGATAGAATGACAACCAATAATCCATAGGGCAAAATAATCCATTTTAGTGGTATGGAACTATGCGTTCTGATTGTGCTTCAGTGAAGACAATTACTCGTTGAATTGGTTGGTGCCTTGCCAAATAGAGTGCAGGCTATAAGGAGGGTCATTGATTTGATTCTCTTGTATTCACCTTATAATATAATTTTCTGTATTTTTAAGAAATGAGAAACAAATATGTTTTCATCTTCTGTTTTTTGAGGTTGAGCTCCTTTATTGCGCATAAGGGGCGGCAGCGTAAATCAAACGCTAAGGAACACCTCGATGCATGAGCCGAGGTGTTGAGTTCTGTGAGGAGACACTCTTAGGCGTCCGATCTATGCTACCACCCCTTGTACGCATTAGAGGAACCGGATCCCTTTGTTTGTTTCATGTTCGACCTTTTTTGGTTTCATGTTCCACCTTTGTTAGATAAAACGGATAAAATAGACTCAATAGTGAAAAGGTTTGAGTTGGAATTTGAAACTTCTTTAGGCAGAAGAGTGACTGACAAAAAGGTAAGATTGCTCCACCACTCATAAAAGAACCCTTTTAGTTGGCGGTTTCATTGCCAATCACCTTTGCTAGATTCAATGTGCCGAAAATGGCCATTTCACTCATTTGGAAACCCTCCCCCAAGAGAGAGAGAGAGAGAGAGAGAGAGAGAGAGAGAGAGTGTGATTGTTTTTAAATGACAACTCTATCATGTATTTAGAATTTAACAATTTTTATTGAGTGAGGATGTCTTATTTTTTAAAGTTGTTTAAGTTAATAGTATAAAAAGGTTTACACACACATACACGTGCACACAAATTTTTTTTGCGTGAAATAACCCTTGTGTCCCTATATTTCACTCATAAAACACTTGCCCATATATATCATATCATATCATACTATTATTAAAAAGTACGTACTCCCTATTTTTGGTATATTTTTTCAAAAAGACAAAAATGATCATCGACCTCTACCTAAAAAACTTTTCAATGAACCAAAAAACCCTTCAAAATGGAAGAAAAAATAATAATAATAAAAAAATAGAACAGAAATGGGGAAGTAATTATTAAGTATTAAAAGAGGAGAAAAAATTCTTAATAATTAGGAACCGTGGGCATAAAAAGGGGAAGGTGGAGGTAATTGAGAATTTTATTTTAAATAAATCCCTAATAATTAGGAATTAAATTTTGGGCACATAATAACACAGAAAAGGTGGAGGTTAAAAAAAACCTCTAATAATTAGGATTCAGATCACTAGAGTATTATTTGGAGATGAAGAAATAATAGGGAGGTTTAAAAGGATATAAATAAATATCTTAATGTCTTTCTTTTAGTGAAGATTACCATTTTAAATTAAGTAGAGTAATGGGTCCCACCACCATGCCCATGTCCATGTGACTTGTATCTTATTCCATTAACCCCTTTTTCAATGGTTATGAAAGCTAAATCTCAAATCTCTTAGTGCGTGAAGATTACCATCTTAAATTAAGGAGAGTAACGGGTCCCACCACCATGCCCATGTCCATGTGACTCGTATCTTATTTCATTAGCTATTTTTTTCTTTTTATGGTAATGAAAGCCTTAATCTCTCTTGCCATGTCACCTCGTAGTTAACTCTCATATGAATTGTATTCCGTTGTGTGCTTTATTTTAGAAAATATTTTATTATTACTTTTTTATATGGAAACTAATATTTAATTTCCATATTAACGTTAGTAGAAAAGGTGCAAATATTCCTTTTTAATTCGTCCCTTAATTTGTTATTATTATACCATAAACTAATCTCATCTATTTCTATCTATTTTTGCTTTCCTTAATTATAATTATAGAAAATTTTCAAATATTAAATGCAGAAGAGAAAATCTTAAATAGGGAAAACAAAAGGTTTTGTAGATACTAGAGCTCTCTCTCTTCCTTGCAGCCCTTGACTAGATATACCAAAGAGAAGATAAAATGGCAACTACAGTAGCGAAATATTCCTTCTCTTCCCTCTTATGCTCTTGATTCACTAATACAACGCTTTTCAATTTCAAATACTTCACATCAGAGAGAATCTCCATGCAAGGTCATACTTTACTCTTTACCTATTTATTTTTTTGGAATCTCTTTTGTATTTTTTTTTTTTTATGTAATTTAATTTTTGCTTTTTAGTGCCTTACTGTCATTTGCAATTCTTCTCGCGCTCCGACCCTTTGATGATTATAAATAACTACATTGTTCAATGGGTCCACGAGTTAAATCTTTTTGAAGTCCACATTATGATTTGCAGAATCTCGGGTTCGCCATGAGTTTGAGCCATTGACCTTTTGATCCAAGAGTTGTTGTTTTTAACCTTCCTTGGTATAATTATCTTCTGATCTTATCTAATGGAATCTTTGACAATCTTAAGCATCTGGTTGGTTGGGCCCCATTTTGATTTTGAATGGGTAATTGTTATGTGTTGATATGAAATTTGGTTTACACGAGCTCTAAGACAGGGAATATAGAGTAATGTCATTGGGGAGAGAGTGTAAACGGAGAGGGAGAGTGAGGCACAGGAAAGGGGGCCTAGTGGTAGGGAGAGGGTGGGGTTTGAAGGAAACGAGTGGGGAGAGATGATAAGCAAGGAAGGAGTGAGGACTGAGATAATAAACAGGTTTTTTGCTTTATTTTTTTTTAATAAAGTGAAACAAGACCAAATCCATTCCAAACACTTTTAAGGAAATTTCTAAATCTATTTCACGGACGATATACTCAAATACCATAGGAAAGGGGCCCAATGGCAGGGAGAGAGTGGGTTTGAAGGAAAGGAGTGGGGAGAGATGACAAGCAAGGAAGGGGTAAGGACTGAGATAATAAAAGGGTTTCTTACTTCATTTCTTTTTTTTTTTTTAATAAAGTGAAACAAGACCAAATCCATTTCAAACACTTTAAGGGAAATTTCTAAGTCTATTTCACTGATGATATACTCAATTACCATTTTACTTATAATATATTACAGAACTAAATATAACGAGCAAAAAGAACATAATAGATTATTAAACCCCAAAATTTGGAAAAAACTTAGTGGTATGTTCATTAAAATAAACAGAAGGCACAATAAGATAAAAAGAAACAAAATATGCAAATGGAGGGTTCGGTGATGCTAAATACAATAAAGTACACAAAATGTGAAGTTATGTGGAATTCCTTAAATGGGTAATCAACATTTATTTTCTAATAATTTGTTATATCATTTCTTAGACCTATGCTTATTATTTAGCACAATACTGGGCAAATGACAATAGCGTCTATAATGCTCTTCACATCCAAGATGCATTTGAGAATATTGTTGAAATATTAATTGGCATATTACTATAGCAACAATAAGGAACGGTGTCTTTGATGGTGAACATGGCAGAGGTCGATGTTCAGGGATTAATTGAGAAATGGCAAAATGTGTCACTATAGCCTACCTTACTCATATGAAATCGAAAGCAACATCCAATATCATCTATATCTTAGTAAAAGAAAAAAAGTTATCTCAAGGAGGAGACTACCCTCATATTTTTACTATATATATATATATTTAGAATTTGTCACATTTTTTTCGTTGTCCCTTGTCTTATTCAAAAAAGTCTTTTAAGTTAAAGATATCAAAGAGTTTTCAAACATAGGTTCAAAGTGACATATTTTTATGTCATTATATTTTTTGAATACATATATGAAATGATACTATTATCCTCATTTTAAAAAAAAATATTATACTTAAGAGGGCTTTGGAGTTTGCTATTGCTAACCTTTGGAGGGCGATCGGGCTTGTAGATGATCGGAACCTGGAGTTGTTTGAAGACCGACGGAGTACTTGGAGGTTTGGCGGAATTTGTCGAAGACAAGATCACAAGATGGGCAATCCTTCGGAAGTCTCTCTCTCTTGAATTCTAAACTTACAAGTTTGATTTACAAGTGAGTTGGGAAATGGGGAGATGTTCCTTTTTATATATATATATATAAATATATATATATATATGTAAAGGGGGGAGGGGGGAAAACCCCTCCAGCTTGGTGTAGGAAATACCCAGACTGTGCATGATACAAAATGATTGTGTAGGGGTGTCAACCGGTCGAGCCGGTTCGGTTTCGGTCGGGCTTAATCGGGCTTGAAGACTTTCAAAGGCTACACCGTGTCCGCCCATTTAACTAATCGGGCTTAGTTATTGAGGGCATGGTACACTTTATATTCGGTCGGTCGGTCTCGGGCTATAATCGGGCCACCTTAATCGGGCTTTAGTCGGGCCTTAACCGGGCTACGGACATGTTTAATGTTAAACGGGCTTTAACCGGTTTTTAAACGGGTCCTCTTTAAAATGTGCTATTATATTCCGGCCCACTCATGCAAGCCCAAAAAAATGACAATAAATCAATAAATGATACAAAATATAACCATTATTTAAAATGTGAACATGTCTTTACTTTTTAGTTTTTATTCTTTAATTTGGGGGGTAAAATAGGTATTCTACAATCATTAAAGGGTCGGGCCAAGTCGGTGCACAATAGGCCGGTCTCGGTCGGGCATTATTCGGTCGGTCTCGGTCGGGCGCCCGACGGTTCAAGTAGCAAAACCGAGACCAACCATTTATAAACGGTCCGGGCCGGGCCGGTCTATAAATGGTCGGTCCCGGTCGGTTTAGCCGGTTCGGGCCACAAATTGACACCCCTAGTGCTAACCCTCGCCCCATCTGTTGAAGATGCTCCTATGTGCCTTCCTATTGGACATGTACGTTGGTATTGTTTGCATCATATCGACAGAATTCTGTCACCTAAAATTTAATTATAAATTATTTAACACCTAAAAGAATATTAATGAACAATATTTTTTTAATATATAATTTTATAATTTAAAAAGATATTCTAAATTAAACAAAAGCTTCATACCAATTTTGAGGCTTGGTCCATATACCTAGAGTCTAGAGAAAGAAACAAGATATGAGGAAGATGGAAATTGAAACAGAAATACAAACGTTTCATAGTTTTTTTTCTTAGTGTCATACATCAATAGATGCGCTTCTCCTTCAATTGAAAACAATATAAATAGTTATAGATTAAGAAAGGAAAGGCTTTAAAGTCAAGATTTTAAATGATTAACTAAATATTAATTGGACACACCTCTATTAATAGAAAAAAAAATCTTTCAATACAAAATTGATTTCGGTTTTGTATCTTAGACCCAGAAGAAAAAAGAAAAAAAAAATTGTTTCAATACAAAATTGACATGCCAATTCGGCTCGGCTCGATACCATCAATCACCCTAAAGCTTCATGATAATTTGCAAAGCTACCAAAGTTTAAATATAGGATGACGTTGGCATGCTGATGTTTGCACATTGACGTAAGCTTATAGTTTGAGGTATCGGATATACCCATGAAAATACCATCTCAACTGGATCAAATCCGATACCGATACTGATCCGGCCAATACACGAAACTTTTCAAACCATGGACAGAAGGACAATATAAGCTTTGTTCATTATTTATAATATTATCATCACCTATGTGGAGCATGGATTTAGGGAACGGAATTGGTACATATCGATCCAGATTGGATTGGATTGGCATTTATCGGTCAATTTTTCTTTTGCTTTTTTAGATAGTTTTCTTTTTTACTGTTTTATCCCTAAAATGATGTGGATAATCGATCCAAATTGATCAAGGATCAAGGATTGATCTCAATCAATATTGATCTAATACGACTAATACGATACTGATACTTGAAACTATGAGGTAGAGTTTATCGATTTGGGCCAATTTTTGACAACCCTACATCTAATGGATCAGAATTAGTCAAATTGGGATTTGGGAGTTGGGCCTAAAGAGTGGAAAGTTCCACAATGAGAGCAAAGGTGATGATATCCGGAACATTGAACCTGCTGGGTCCTAGACTTTTGAATTTAAATTGAATCTATAGGTTTTCCTTTCTTTTTCCACAAGCTTTGAGACCTTAACTCATGTCATTCACACATAGCCTTAGTATTCACATAAATTCATCAAATAACTAAGATAATCGTGGTAATGATAAAAAAATTATCTTGTTAACTAGGTTTACCTTTTATTTTCTTTGCTTAATCGATTGGAATATATGATGGCTCTTAAAAGATCGTAGCGTGAGTTTGTTATTACTTTTTTTTTTTGGGACGATTTAGTTTTCATTTTTCTTGATGTTTTTATTCTTATTGTTTGATCGAATCTAATGCCTCTTAATGGCTTCGTTTCCCACAATTCAAGGCCTTCTAAATCAAAACAAACCATCACTAGTAAGTAATAAGAAATGCAGATCTCAAATCTACAAAGATTGAAAAGATTAAGAAGTTTTATATTTATAATTTTTATATTATAGTAAAGTATGTAAGCAGCCCAGCACCAACAGGTGAAAATATATAAAATATAACAACGAAAGTTAGGGAGATAGCATTGGTCTCGAAGAAATCAGAAAAAGATGAAGTCAATTAAGCAGAAGGATTAGGATAAGGACATGTTTTAAATTATGCATAAAATGTGTCTACTAAAATGAAAATAAAAGGAAAAATTATATTCCCTCCCCTGTAGTTTGTCGAAATTACGTATGGATCCAAAGGTTTGAACGATTTATATTTCCTCCCCTGAAGTATAAAAGATTCTTACATTTGAGTCTAATCCGTTAGTGGCCGTGAGTTTGAAACTGTTATGTGATGAAGTCACATTTCTTATATCGAAAATACCCCCAAAATGAAGTGAAGAGACCAAAAGACCCTTCACTTAAAATTAAGAAAAAAAAAGAGGGAAATCCCTCTTTTGGTTTCATCGTCTTCAACCTAGCTCTCCAAGCCCCATGTTCCTCCCCACTTTCTTCTTTTTCTGATGATCTCCGCATGGCGTCTTCTCTATTTTTCTTCCAAATTAGTGGGTTTGATAGGATATGAAATGTTGGATTGGATGGAAAATAAAAACTAATAAAAAAAGGAAGCAGTAATGTAGAATTACCCATGTCCGCACGCACTCTCTCTTCGCTGCTTCCGCTGCAATTTGATACCTCATCTCCCACTGCAAATGCGCCCCTTTCGAACCATGAAGCATCTCTCCCAAAGCTTCCATTCAACATGTACTTGTTCAATAACAGATTTGTGTCATTGTTCGAGACAAACCCTAGCAATCTCATGATGTTCTTGTGTCAAATCCTTCCCCAAGTCTGATTTTCAGCTAAGAAGCCATGATCGATCCTCCCACTACTTCGACCAACAAGTCGCTTGATTGCAACATCCACGCCGTCTGGCATCGATCCCCGGTAAACGATCCCGACACCTCCTTTGCCGATGATGTTCTCTTCTTTCAAGCATTCGATTTTGTCTTCCACTTTGAAACCAAGTTTCCGGAATGGAGTCAGTTTCCAGGCCTTTGATTTGTGGTGTTCTTTCCAGTACCATTTGATCTTTAAAATAACGTTAGTGAGAAGTAACACACTTCTAACTACTGATACGATGATGACGATGATCTTCGAACATGACCTTCTCTGTTCTGAACCTGCTGGGGTTTGGATAGGTGGACAAGGGGTTTGATGCAATGGACTACAGAGATTAGGGTTTCCTATATAAGTGCTGCCATTGAAAGTGAGGAATTGTCCCCCAACCGGGATCAGATCTGACAAGCTATTGTAAGAGAGATCCAACGTTGTAAGGCTCGTCAGTGATCGAATTCCAGTGGGTATTTGGCCTGAAATTTGGTTTCTCGATAGGTTGAGAGTGTTGGACTAAAATCAATCGTTGTAAGAGAAGAGCAGCGAGAGATAGTGCTCGGAATCGAGCTTGTGAGATTATTACTGCTAATGTTTATCTTGGAAAACGACTTGAGATAAAACATCTCCGGTGGAATCTCGTCGGTAAATTGGTTTTATGTCGAGGGAGAGTGTCTGCAATTCGAGGACAAGATTAACCGAAAGTTCCAAAGGGTATAATGGTCCTCTAAAATCAAGACGGTCTTTACTAAAAGGGTATTCAAGTCTTTTAATGTATGCAAGTAACAGAATACGTCAATATTAAAGGAGGGGGTGTAAATCACTCAAACCCTTTAATCCACATGTAATTTTAACGAACTATAAAAGAAGGATGTAATTTTCCCAAAATAAAAATATGAAAGCATAATGATATTTTATCTCTTCATTTGTTTGTATATGATTGGCTAAAGTAGGTGGGCCTGATGGAGACGTCATCACCACTTGCGCATGTGCAACTCACCAATACCACGGAAATGAAATCTATGGGCTTCGATTAGGGTTATATTTGCATGTGCATATATAACACGTCTCTATCCAAGACGAATGGAGGAATGCAATGACCCTTCGTGGAAATAAATTATTATTATTATTATTATTTTTTATCGTTATTAGTTTTCCTTTATCGAGTGGTAATGATAGATGGGAGCGAAATGAAAGCATGGAAATGACTACTTCTTTACAATTTATTATATCACTTCTAATAAAGCATGGACAAGAATTTGTGTGGCCCTCAAGGGATCTGAAATTTCCTCGACTAATCTAATTCAGTAGATATTCTATCGCTTTATACTCAACTTGGGAGCTGTTCTCTCTCTCTCTCTCTCTCTCTCTCTCTGTATCTCTCTCTCTCTCTCCTTTCAATTCTCAATCCATATTAAAAATAAGGGAGAGGTATGGGAAAGCTAGCACCACACCCTAGTATCAAGTGTGCTAGCGACTTGAGAACCGTTGAATTTAATTAATTTTATTTCAACCATTGGATTTGCATATAACTTTACAGGGGAGAGTGACCTGAGACTGCTAAAATACACTGGTAAACCTGACAAATACTTTCCGATTCAGCGTACCTCTCCCTATCCTCTCTCTCTATCTCTCTCTCTCTCTCTCTCTCACCAACTACTTGTGCATCGTCGGGTTCCTTGCAGTGGTCAAGACCAGTTCTTGGCCACCGGTGTAAACACCACCCTTCTCCTACAACTCATAATCTGCCGCCAATCTCAAGTCGTCCCCTTTCCCTTTGTCGGCCCCGCCCTCTGCATCTCACGCCCATCCCCCTGTTCTCCTAATACAACTTGGTGTTTATTACTCTTTCAGAAATCTTAGGTAGGAGGTAATGTGGAACTTTAGTGAGTACTGTGAAACTGAAATCTATATTATCTAAATCAATTTCTCTTTAACTCGTTAGTATATAGTTCTGAGTAATCACTGATTGTTCTCCTCAAGGACTTAGTATGGTGTATCATTACTTAAGTTTTCCTCATCTCTTCTTATAATATCTTCTCTGATCCAGCATAATCATAGCAAATGAAGCCATGGATCTTTGTTATAAAGACTGTTTTCACCTCAAATCCTTCTTCCTCCAGGCAACTGTTTGCTTTTGTCTGGTCTCTATCTGTTTCTTTTTTATGTTACAGACTTGCTGGAAGCAGCCAAACTGATAAAGATTCACTGAAACACCCAGTTATTACTTATTAAGGAGTTAAAACAAAACCAAATTTTTCTCTGTTTGTCTCTTCTTTCTCTTTTGCTTTTTCTTTCTTCGTTTGCTTCCTTTTTCCCTTCCTCCAGCCCCTTTTGCCTCTCTATTGAGTCATCCGAAGCTTCAACTTTGGAGGGTTTTAATGCTCTCCTTTTGGTGGTGTATCCTAAGCTGCGGGGCTCCTTTGTATAAGGTTTCTGGTTTTGGGTTTCGAGAATGGTAAACTTAGATAAGCCACATGTGGGTGATGGAGTAGAATGGAGTCATCGTCGTTATTCGATAAGTGAAAGTCAATCAAATCAGTCCATCTGGATAGTGATCGATCGATCGATAAACTAATATCAAAATCTGATCAAAATCCATTACCGACCTTATCAAGCATTATTATTGATTTGAACTAATTTAGAACAAAGATCCAAAATCACTTTCAGAGATTTAAAAAAAGAAAATCCAAATCCAAAGTCTAAACAGAAAATTAAAGTTTTTTTCGAACGACAGCAACCGGAATCCATGATGTTTTCTTTGAACGGCAGCAACAAAGGCAATCCAGGTTGTAGATTTCCAGAAAAAGGGGTGAAGGCGCTCCGTTGCTCATCTTCTGCTCTAGATGTGATGAAGAGAGAGAGAGAGAGAGGCTGACACCTCAGGTATTTTTGGTAAAGCTGACATGTCAGGTCAGAGTATATATAAAGGATGGTATATATGTTGTATTATAATACATTAAATGGAAGGCAGAGATTCAGTTACCATAATCTGACGATCAATATTCGCTAGCACACCTGATACCAGGGTGTTCTGCTAGCTTACAAGGCCTTTTCCCTAAAAATAAATAAAAAAATATTGCTTAACACTTTCTCTTTGGTATCATTTTTCTTTTTTTATTTTTATCTATTAAATAAAAATAATTAATAAAAATTATTTTTTATCAAAAGATAAAAATAATTTGATAACTATTTGAGAAAAAAGTTTTTTTGTGAGAAATAGTTTAGTATCCTTATGTGCAAAATGATTTTTTGAAGAAATATGTGAAAAGATGTTCCTTTCACCCATTTTCCTCATATCATTTTTTCTTCATTTTAGATTGAAGAAGAGGGGGCAAAGGGTTTAGATTCTAATAACAAAAGCAAATGACTATTTTACTCCTCCATATTATGACTTTATGCACGTTTTCATTAAAATTCAACGTAAAAATAACTGAAAATCAATTTTAGCCAAAACACATAAATGACTCTTGATCTCTTTTTTATTTTTGTCTTTTATCAATTTTTTTTTTTTAAATAGAAACAAGCCCCTAAATGATACCAAATACAACTAAAACTATTTTTGTAAATAAAATCAAAGAGAAAAATCCTTAGTCCCTCTTTGGTATCATTTTTTTTTTAACCTCTTTAACAAAAATCATTCATGAAAACCATTTTTTTTTTTATCAAAACATAAAAATGGTTTGATAACTACTTGACAAAAATAGCTTTTTTGTGAGAAATAGTGTGGTATCTCTATGTGCAAAATGATTTTTTTAAGAAATGGATGAAGAGATTCACTTCACACATCTTCTTTATAACTCTCTTTCTCCTCTTTGGATTGAAGAAGAGAGGTCAAGGGGCTTAGATTTCTAATTACAAAATAAATGACTACTTTACCCCCTCTATATTGAGGTTTTAAGCACTTGTTCATTAAAGTTCAGTGCAAAAATAAATGAAAATCAAATTTGACCAAAACACATAAATGATTTTTGATCTCTTTTTAGTTTTTGTGTTTTATCAATTTTTTTTTTTCCAAATTGAAACAAATTCCATGAATCACATCAAATGCAACAAAAACCATTTTTGTAAACAAAAATAAAAAATAAAAATCATACTAAATAGGGCCTTAATAATGGGTTTTGGGGTAGCAATGGATGGGCCATTGGATTGTATCAACCACATCATTGCCATCTATGGAATGAATCTGAAGGAACACATAAAAAATAGTAATACGTTTTGAGAGAAAGATAGATACATAAAACATAAAAAAAAAAATAATAATAATTACTTAATTATATTTTTGTCTTATTATATCTTTTGTATTATTCTCTTTGGTTTTTTTTTTTTTTTTCTTAACTTTAAAACATAGCCTTATGAAAAAATTTATGGCAAAATGGTCGCGATACATACAGAAAAATAGGAATACAGAACGTTTGGAGCTCGGTGAATGTTCACGTAAGTGATATGATTGACACGTGTTAAATATATTAATCCTGCTAACAGAGTTCTAAACAGTTACAACTCTGTTTAATATTATTAATATTTAAATAAATAAATAATAAAAATCCCAATATAAGCGGACTCCTCCTTTTATTCCGCTTAGAAATCTCGATCCTCTCTTTTCTCTCTTTCCTTGCTTCTTCTTGAAGATTGTTCCTTCTTTCTTATTCCTTTTTCACTGCTCTCCAATCTAGTTGAAGTTTTGTTTACCAATTTCAGTGAAGATTTGCATCCATGGTAAATTCTCATAGGTTAATAATATCTACTCAATAAGTAATAATAAAATCCTAGATATTCAACAACTTTGTTTATTTTATAAATTCAAATTTGTCTTTTGCCATACATGTAAACTTTACTGTCAAAATCCCTTCCCTGATGATTAATATGTAAACATGATATTTGGAAATGTGTGGCCAAGTTTCTCATATGCTCACTGCCTGAAAATAGTTATGTTGTTTTTTTTTCTTGTCTTATTCTATTTTGAGAGAAAGAGAGAGAAAGAATTGAGATTTCCCAACAAAATCGAAGAAGAAGTCCACTTATATTGAATTTTTATTATTTATTTATATAAAAAAATATTAAATAAGTTAAGTAACTACATCCGTCATATCTTCACCCTAAAAACTAGGAATCAGTTACAATATAAAAAACTAATAAATGATTTAGATTAATTTAAACTTAAATAGATGATTAATATTAAAAAAAAATAAAAATAAAATTATAATACGTACGTCCCACTACTACTCGCCCAAAATTTATAGTATTTAAGATGAATCAGACAAAGAACCAAATTTTAGGAGGAGTGAAATATTACTGACAATACATTCGAGAAAGTTTACGAAAAAAGTACATTCTAGAAGGACACACGCACAAAAGACAGCGATGACGTTGTGTCAGTAGTTGACGAAAGAGAGCCAGAGAATCCGCTGAGGCACGGCCGCAAGGAAAGAAATCAAAGGATAAGCCAAAGTGTTTTCAAATATTTGAAGTCCTACTAGGGCCCACTTAATTATTGTCAAATACTTTACGTGGCATCGGTTCCCACGACACCACTGAGACTTTTTGATTGATATTGATTGCATCCTCACCTCACACCAAAGTATATTGGTCTTGTATTCAAACGGTCAAGATGGCACGTGCTTAGTTTGACTAGTATGATGCATAAAAATGAATTCGGATCGTATATGGCTAAAAAGACATCTACTTGGTCGCGTATACTCTCTATCAGCACAGCGGCCAATGAGAGTGCTAGCATCAATATGGAAGGTATTTTTGTTATTTTACAAGGTATAAGACGGTAATTTCACATGTTTGTGTGTAGAAACTATGTGATGCTCTCTAATCACACGGCCCTTGCAATAATGCAGAGACCAATGAGGGATCCCACATGGGTATAAACAAGTGGTAGATATATATATATATTTTTCTTTTAATAAGGTTAAGGGTATCATATTACCATGGGCCAGCATATGCGCACATCGACTAATTCTCGGGGAGATTAGCGTAGCAACCTACCGCTACGGTCTCTATTTAAATTGTAAATACATAGAAGGGGAATCGAACCTGGGACGGTGCGCCTATCCATAGGATCCCCAATTCGCCCTAACCATCTGAGCAACCCATAGATGGATTTTCGCTTAGTCATATTAATGTGTACTTATTAGTCAATTTCCTTAATATGTGCTTATTAGTCAATTTCCAACGAGCAAACGCAACAGCCTAAATGTAAAAATAAAAAGCAAAGTGGTCCATGTTAGTTTATTTTAACCTAACCCAAGTGTATGATAATTACCTTTTTCTTTTTTTAGTAAAGGATAATTACCTTTTTCTTAGTGCATATAAAGCAGTGAATAAATAGAATCTAGATAAGGTGTGAATTTTTGTGATGTTGATCCAATTAACTTGGTCTCAATGAACACTTACTATGCTAACCTATAATAATTCAAAATTCATCAATGGTTCATGTTCCATCCCCATTTGGAACATATCAAGGTCCTTGTGCTAAAATTTGTTATTAAATAATATATTAAAATAATCCAAACAGGACCCATCTGGACATAAGATTTAATTATAATTACAAGCAGAGAAGAATTAATTTCTAGCTTTTGTTGCAAATCTAGCTATAGCAGTACTGCAAAGTTCAAGGAAAGCAATTGCTTATTAAATTCTGAAAATTAATCTTGGAATTATATTTTCCATTACACAGCTAACTTGACCACATAGAGAAGATGTGATCACTTGAAATTAATAATAAGGGCATAGAGGAGTAATTAAGAAACAAATATTGTGACCCATAATATATATATATATATTTATAGGGGAAGAAGAAGAAGTAGAAGATATATTTAAAGGCTATAGAGGATGGGTAGGATTGGAACAAGAGGGTGATACAACTTTTGCAATAACTGCAATAATGTTCTTCTTAACATCACCTCTCTTGGGTTGCACCCCCATGGAAGAACGTCTACCACCACCCTTCTTGGTTGTTGGTTCATGATCTGCCCCCCAAATTGGCTGTCTTTGCCTCCTGTCGCCGCCGTTAATAACTTCATCACCGAAATCACTCATATTCACCACACTCGCAGACATCTCTCTCTCTCTCTCTCTCTCTCTCTCTCTCTCTGTATGTGTGTAATTATAAAGCAGCTAGCAAGTTGTCACTTGACGGTGGGTGGTGGAGTGTATATATATATAAGTTTGTGAGAGAAGGAAAGGAAGCTACGGCACTTCACACGTGCGCTGCTATCCTGAGGTAAGCATGCGGGAATGACGTAAGAGAGATGACGGAAGCAGGTTTAAACTTTGAAGGGTGGTTGGTGACTTGGCCCTAAATGAATATAGGAACTAATATTAAGGTATCACCGACATATAAAGCTATATATATATATTTTATTTTTTTGGTAGGAACATATAAAGCTATATAAGGGTTTGGGATAATTATTTGTCTTAGATGCTTTTTTCTGCCTTTTCATAGGTGCTCATCCACAAGTGAGCCCAATTGATAATTATATATAAATCTTGTAATTGAATTGGTGTTTGGCTCTCCAAGCTGACGTGTAATATGAAATTCTTTCCTTGTTCAACAAGTTATTATTCGACTCTATTCAACCCAACCCAACAAATCAAAACAAAGTCTGATCCCCTGACCAAATGATCATGTTTCACTTGTTTAAATATCCTTGGTTAATTTATATAATTTTGTGGCCAGAAAATTATCATCTCCACTTTATACATGGTTTTTTAGGACTAGAGAGAGAAATACAAATGATGCAAGCTGTACATACTCTAGAAAGTTGGATTTGTGGGCCATAGGTTTATCAAACAGAAAATATTAAATTATAATTTATAAGTGCTCAGAAAAAATAAATCAGCCTTGATTATTTTAGGTATATGGCTTTTATATGGATTTAAAAAAGAGTAAAATGTTTTATTAAAATATAATAAAAAAAAAAGGTTGGAAAATAACACTTGGATTAATGTTCAGGATATAGTTTTCTCAGAAACATGATGATATCTTGATCATGGGTACTCTTGGATCCACAGTTTATGTTATTGATGTAGCGTTTTTTAAGTATCCATATCCTTGGTATTCAATACCGTTTCAATATTATAGATGTGATATTAGTATATATAGAGAAAGGTAAAATGGTCCAAAAAACTATTGTATTGGTATTTTGAGAGGCAAAATGGTCTGATTAATATTAGCAATGATATCAGCTTGACACCCATGGGTGACTCCACTCCACCCCCATCATGTGACTAGATTTTTAATCTCATTCACTTATGTTCATTTGTGCTTTTTATGGCTCATGTCCATATCACAAAAGTAAATGACGGAGAAAAGAAAAAAATCATTTTTTTTGTAAAAAAATTTTACACTAAAACAAGCATAACAAAAATGTAAAATAGAAAATAAAAAAAACATAATCGGACATGTTTGACTTAGACCAAACGTGCAACAACCTTAATTAGTCTTGGTAATTAAGTAGTAATTGGATTGTGACGTTAACCCAAACTTGGACTTAGTGAACAGCTTATACACTGACATAAAATAAATAAAAAATTGACAAATGTTCATCCACAATTGGTAATTCTTCTTAAGCATGAGGAACTTAGCTCTTTTCTTTAATTATTCTTTTAGATAATGTATTTAATTCATCAATGGTTCATGTTTCATACCCATTTGAAATATATAGATTTATGTTTATATTTTTTTAATAACATATTAAAATCATATAAGGTTGATGCCAATTTTGAACTTTTACTATTCTTTTCAATCTATGTCACATAAGATATGAAAATAGAAAGAAAGAAAGAAAGAAGGATTGAAGATGAGTTAGATACTATATTACCATGAAGTGTTTGATACTTTAGTGGTGCTGGTTCCATAAGAGAACAATATAAAAATTATAGTTTAGAAGAAGGGGGATTGAAACTAATTATAACATGTGGTCACTAAACAGAATATTCATGAAATATTCTTATTCAAAGAGGAAAAGTTTGACTCTTGACTGTGTGGGTCCTTCTCTACCAATTACCTTCTCTCTTATGTATAGAAAGCATTCGATTCAGTAATGTGGAATTTCCCAACTTTTATAAAACCTATGAGAGTGTGACATGTTAACAACCCCAACTTATTTTTAACTACAAAGCACACTTATCTCCATCTATCCTCTTCTCCCTTTGTCTCTCCCAAGAATCTCTATTATGCAAATAATTAGCTTAGCTTAGCTTAGCTTGACTAGTTGGCTTGGCTAGGCTAGTTAGATTCAACTCCCATTTTCGTATAAGGCCGATAATACTGAATGAGAGGTACACAATTGTTCGGAGGTTAGTTTTCTCAAATTGTTGTTATTCCTTAATCAAGTGTTGAATATATCAATCTAGATTTAGTAATAAGATTTACAAGATTTTTTTTAATCAAAAGGGTAACATGATTTAGAGAGAGAGAGATAGGCACATCGCTCGCATGCAGTAAGTTAGTGGGAAGCACCAGTGCAGAAGTGGGAGAAATGCGGTATCATGCAGGGGGAGAGAGAGAGAGAATGGACACTAGCGTACGGTACATCGGTAGTATGTCTATACTTTTTCTCATTTATTATTACCATTAAACAACCGAATAAATAAGTAGAACAAAATAAAGAAAGGGGTGGAATTTGAGGGGATGATATACTAAACATGAGATAATAACAAAAACAAAACGCTTATAATCCTTAAATATAAAATCTACAACAAATATAATGAAAAGAAAGAGAGGACATGAAATTTTACTTGCCTTCTTAGGTATAAAGTAACTAAATTTTGTTGAATTTATTTGATATTGATTGATAAGCATTTTTTCTTTTTAGGGCTGAAGTATTGATTGATAATCTAAGAAGTAATAATAGTACCATGAATCCTACCCAAAAAGGGCAAAAAAAAAAAAAAAAATTAATAGTACCATGAAGGATTTATTATTATTATTATTTTTATAGAAACCATGAACGATCTAGACTCTCAGCGCTTAGACAAAGGGGAGGGTGAAATGATCCCCCTTCCTCCATTAAAGACAAAAATATTGTTGCTTTCACATGTACACTGCCTCTTAGGGAACAAATATATAACCCCACACAAATATAACACCCGACACATGAATGTTCCTTAGGGCATGGAAGTCTCTGTCCAAGATGAGGAATGAATGCCCCACTCCATTGCTCCTAAGTGAAACACAAAGGTATTTTTCACTGGCCAATCTGAATAATGGTTTTCTATTATTGAGAAAAGGAGTGGCTCCAGTTTATTCCCAATTAGATGTGGCCCCACAAGGAATCTGTAATATCCTCTCAGTATAGATCTCCGGTCGATTTAGGGACTTTTTTGGAGTAATGGCACGTTCTTTTGCTTAACTCCCAAGTTTCTAATCCTTTTGGCCTCTCTCTCTCTCTCTCTCTCTCTCTCTCATGTTTTCAGTCCGTCAATTCACCCTGGGTAGGTTAGTTAAACTCAGCAGATTAAGGGTTGGTAGTGGATCGACCAATGAATTGGGTCAACCACACCACTGGCATCTAGGGAGTGAACCGGATCTACATTCATGAAAAATATACGCTAACCTAACTTCTGGGCGTTGATAATTTTTTTTTGGCAAAATCTGCGGCCTTTGTAAGATGGACCAGACAAACCACCAAGATATAGGTTTTTTTGGTCCATGGTTCAACTAGCAAAATGTCAAGGAATCTGGTTCAACCGGCATTTGGAGCAATGTGATGAGTTCGCGAGGAAGAGAGAGAAACAGATCAATTCGAAGGTATTTTCCAAAGAAAACCAAGTGTGAATGTGAGACACGGAATCAAAATTTCAAAGTTCTTCTTCTATAAAACAGGTCCTATCCAGCCTTTCCACTTCCCCATCTGAGCTAATCGTACTGTTTAGTATCATTAAAATCAGAGAAAAGAAAGATTGGAAGAAACTATCACAGAGATGGATGGGAGATCTGGTGAAGGGGCCGTTCATCATGAAGCCCAGGTACCCAGCTGGATCAATTTGCAGAAGAAAGGGTCAGTACTTCCACCAAGGAGAAGGTCTGTGAAGAAGCTGATGTTTGATTATATAGCTCAACTGATGGAGAAAAATGTGACTAATCATTGATGATCATTGTGTACGCAGATAAGTGAGATATGCTGTGAGTTTCAGTTAATGTTGGATTAGAAGATTCTGATTTCAATTTCCCATTCTTTGTTAAAAGATGCAGATTTCTGAATCAGTGAATGTAAATAAAGCTGGTTTTTCATTCATTATCCTTTAGCCCCCCCCCCCCCCCCTCTGTTTTCTTTTCCATTCCCCCTCCCCTGTTTGAGATACACTTGAGTTTGTGATTCCCATGGCCCTATATCCCCTATAAGATCAATTATGCCCAGAAAAGAAAAGGGTCATGATGATGGAACTAGGATTCCTCCTCCTGCCTTCTTTTGTATAGAGAGGTTATTACAATCACCGGAAAACCCGGAAATTTGTAGTTGACAGAGTAGAGCTTTACCATCACATTTGGGAACTTGAGTGCTAATTAATGGGACTAAAGGGCTTTTTTTTTTTTTTGGGTCATTCTCTTCATTTTTCTTCTATTGGAATTCTTTTTCCGACCATTTTTCTATGGGAGTGGGTGGTTTAATGGTTGTTTTCTCTTGCTTTTTTGTAGTTTAGTTGGGTAGGGAAGATTGTTGAGGCCTTGAGGGGGTGATGGATTCGTATAGTCTGGAGGGATCGGACGAATCTAATCCGGAGAGTTCAAAATTTCCATTAATGGAAGCTTGGATTTTGTATCAGTTAATTGGTTGTAACTGGTTAATTGATTCTGTCGGATTGTAACAGAATTCTACAGCTAATCCCTATAAATAGGAAAGTGTATCTGGTAGTAAAGAAAAATTAAAGTTGCTTCATTTTTTTCCTCTTTTATCCATTCTTTTGTCTCTTTCTCTTTACAAATTCTGGAGTTTTGGTTCTTGAACTCCTGCAACTAAGGTATATATTGAGTCTGTTTCTGCCACGGATGGAAAGTTTCGGTAGCAATAGTACAAGGAGTGACCGTGATGCTGTAGCCTTGTCAGTGCCCAAAGTTTGTTGGGTTTCATCCAACAAGAAGAAGAAGAAGAAGGCCAGAGTATCACCGGCACCCCACACTAAATGGTACTGTTCATGCAAGTGATGTAGTAATTCAGGAAAGTGAGTGATCCTTTGTCTTGAAAAAGAGCCTCTGGTGAAAATGTCCTCAACCCATCATTGCTCGAGTCGGCTGATTGTGGGTTCAAGTCTTGGCATGCTCCACTATTGTCCATTGGTCCTGCGGAAGCACTGCTTGCCGTACGGGGGGCTTGTCTTGGGGGCTATGATTACTACCACAAAGCACCCTTTTTTCATTACCAAAAAAAGAAAAGAGCCTGTGCCATTAATTCTCAATGGATCAAAAAGTAAGGTTTGTGTTCATACTTAATGGTTCTCTTAACTGTCATTAATTTTGTTGAAGTAAAATCATAAAGGATAATTGACCTTCACTTCTCAATAATATTTTGGACAAAGTTTTCTTACACTGCACAGGAAGGTTCGGTTCAGACAAAATTTCGCTGTTGCTAGCTGCAACCCCATGGTAGCAGCCAAGGGAATGGAATCCTAGGGGCAGGTTTGAAAATACCCACTTTGGGTGAGTTTCTCCAACCCTACACTTGAGATTCAATTCCTTTGGCTGGTACCAGGGGTTGTAGCTACTTGGCTGCAACACAGGCAAGCAGCCAAGTTTTGCTCGATTCACCACATCATCTTATGGTCCACAAATCGTTATAGGGTTTTAATATGTCCCACTAAATACCTTCCCAATATCCTCCTGTGCGCACCTGTCAAGGGATTCCCCTTCAATGAAAGAAAAACTCGATCTAATTTTTCTGTTTAGGATCTCTTGGAGCCTAATTATTATCTGAAGTACTTGAGATTTTGTAAAAGAAATTGATTGCATTTCTTTGTCAAAATTATAGAAGAACACATGGTTTGAAGTTGTTCTGAATTATTTTGATTGTGGTGTAGTGTGGTGGGGAGGGGAGATTATGTTAACTGAATTATTTTATGGCACTCTGAATGGCTTGCATGGGTTTTGATAGATTTCCTGTTTGCCAATTCACAAGGGTTTGCATTGGCCTGGGTCTAGGTATGCTAGGCCCAACCCATTAAAATATACCTCAGATCAAGTAGGAGCCCAGGGACAAGATCGAGAAAAGCCCAAGAGTAGGCATTGATAGTGACGTCCTAAGACATGTCCCTTTTATGGGCCAGGACAAAATTGGCTTTTGCATTCCAACTCCCCATTTTGGTGTATGTAGAAGGAAATAACGAGCCTGAAGCACATGCATCGAGTTTCCCTAGCTACGATAGGGTAAGCAATTAAGTAGTTAGGGAGCGAGTTCTTGTGTACGATGTTTGATCCACACATGGAATAGTTTCTTTAACTGGGGTCAATATGAGTCCGTGGGACTAGTAGTTATCCTGTATTTTATCTTTGTATTAAGATTAGATTTTGAACCCTAATTTATGAAGATATTCAAGAATCAAGATCGTCCTGGCCATCAATATATGCTTAGTGAAAAGATCAACCTACTCCAATGATTTTAATTTGATAGGAAAAAGGAAAAAGGAAAAATAAGGGTCATCGCAAGCAAACAAAACATACACACATGAATATATTGATGATAATGATGATGATGATGTGTCAAGCTTACATATTCAACTCTGCTAGCTAAGTTCTCTTCCATACTAATAATCACTACTGAGCTAACATTTATATTAATAAGGACAAATTAAAAGGAAGAGAAAAGTGGAGAAGATGTCCGTTTAAATAGCTAGGAATGGTGAGATGTGAACCATACTATAGCTTTACCAATGGCTTTAATCATGTGCTTCTTCTTAACATCCCCTCTCTTGGCCTTGGGAACTCCACCCGTCTTTGGTGGTACCCTACACCCCGGCACCGTCTTGGGAGTTTGATCACTTTTGATGTGCACTTGATAATCACCAGAGCCGCTCATTCCTGTGCTAGAGAGAGAGAGAGAGAGAGAGAGAGAGAGATCTAAGCTGGTTGTAATTGGGGGATGGTGGAAGCTATTTAAAGAGGGGTGGGGAGAGAGAGAGAGAGTTGGGGTAGCAAAGAGGGATTTGGATTTAGAGATCGGTGGAATGAGAATGTTGATAAAAGACACAAGATTAAGCCACGTGTATAGTCAAGCAGTAGAACCAATAGAAATATGCCACATAGAGTAAAGCGAAGGAGTAGACTGGGTCAAGAAAGTGTTAGAAAAGAAGAGAAAAAGAAAAGCAAGAATCTGGTTTGATACCACAAAGACGCGGAGGACGGTGGAATGGAATGTTGGGAAACCGAAGGCTTCGGCCTTCTACACTAGCTTTGCATCGTTTACTAATCAAGTAATTAGCACAGTGGGTCTCAGCCATAATCACTTTCGGTGAATTGATTCCGAATCTCAGATCTCGGCTGATTCTATTCAATTTAATTTCTGATCATGATCCAATTCTCTCCTTTTGCTCCTATTGATCAACCATCATTGATTCGCTCTCGACATTGCTAGCTCACAGAAATAAGGGGTGTTAATTTGGAATCGAAATTGAAAGCAAATGTTTAAAACCAAATCAAACTGAAGTTGTTCGGTGTGGGGAAAGGGAAAGGGTGGGGACACTGTGGTGGCTGGGGTTGGAGAAGGGATAAAGAGGGGCAGGTGGGTTGCTCCAGTCTAGGGAGAGAACACGTTACCTCGTCTCATGGCCCTACGCTAGCATGGGTTTAATGGTAGCATGCATCAAGGCAACCAATAGGGGTAGGGTGATCATCTTACCACCCTTGTGTATGGGCGTAGAAGTGCATGATCAGGTAGCATTCTTTTTTCTTTAAATTTATGATGTTTGACAAAGAGAAGATGGTTTTCTACTCATATTCGAATTTGCCATAGATACAAATGGAAATAAATTGATAAAACATTCTATGAAACAAAATTTTCTCACTTAAACTTCTGTTATAGAGTGAAAATCAAAACAAAAATGATCGATTTTTAATTTATGATATTACAATCGATTGGGTACCAGAACAATAAATGGTAAATTAACCGTTGCTATTAGCAATTTTTTAAAATAAAATAAGCATTCTTTTTGTGTAAAATAAAAATAGCATTGAACAACGGTAAATATAAACTGCCGCTAAGTAAGTTATTAAATAATAAAGGAAAATTATCTTGTACCACCCATGTTTTTAAGCTCTATATGAGATGCCACCTTAAATTGTCAAAAATACCTAGTGCATACCCTGTTTTGAAAAAATAATGTCTTTTAAATCCATTCCGTTAGCTCTCAAGGGTCAAGTGATGAAGTGGCATTGTTGATATTTTTTAAATGACAAGTTTACCCGTTTTACTTGTGATGTAAAAACCCCCAATTCATGGGACAACATAGAATCGAATATTTAGGACTTCTCTTCCAACTTAGGTGACCCAACATTAAAGATCAATCAAGAACAGATACACCTAAGATGAGAGTTTCCGATTTGATTACTGTAATGAACTTTATCTCGACATAGCCCTAATCAGTTTTCCAGTTTGATTCAAATAGTAGTTTGGTAAGTTTCCAAGTGCCTTAACTTCCTTCTCCAAGTCATTCATACTGGAACAGGAAGGGAATTAAGCCAATGGATGAGGTGGGTTGCCCTCTTTCTTTCTCTCTAAACTCTGAAGTCCCGATATCTTCTAGGAATTTAATTTATTGTGTTTTCATTGCTTATCTCTCTGTCTCTCTCTGTGCGGAAGGAGAATCAAAGCCAGAATGAAGGTGAAAAGTGTAGGAATATTCTTTTGAATATTTCTTATTATTATCTCATATACCAATTACCGATATCAATTTCTAGTATTGGATTCCAAATAAGAAATCCACTCCTCGTCTAATTAGGAAAAAAAATCCTACTCTATTTGGCACACCTTGATAGGAGGGTGTAAAAACTTTATAAAATAAGACTCTAAATCCTTCTTCTATCTTGACGTTACTCTCATTACTGGATCCATCAGCTAGAGAGCATTAAAGAGAGCTAGTGGGAGAAACCTAGATGATCCATTGTATTCGTGTTTGTGGTTGTAGGAATAAAGATACATGAATGATATAATGGCAATCAATTATTCACATTTGATGGTGAAAGGTATGCATCGTTGATTCATTATTCTTTAATTTGTGATTCTATGAACATATGGCAAGATCATATAATTGTATATGAGAGGAATTACGTCCTTTAGAAAGAAGGTTGAAGAGACGAAGGACGACGGTGGGAAGAAGGAAGATGGATCGATAACAGTGATTTTGATTGTCAATTTGCGTTGCAAAGGATGTACGAAGAAAGTGAAACGGGCTGTTAAAGGTTTTCAAGGTAATCATCCACTGTCTGTACCATTTGCAGCTTCTTCTACATTTTCCCCTTTCTATGGAGATGAATTTTTTTTCTTTTTTTTTTTAAATAATTTGAATATGATAATAGTTCTTTTTTGTTCTTCGTATTTGTTATGGAATTCTGAATGTTTTCACTGATTTGTTGCCTTTCGATTTCTACTTTTTTGTCATTAATTTGATTCATTTTCTGTTGTCTGTTTAGGGCTTCTCTTCCAACTTAAGCGACCCAACATTGAAGATCAATCAAGAACGCCATTCCCAGAACAGACACACCTAAGATGAGAGTTTCCGATTTGATAACTGTAATGAACTTTATCTGGACATAGCATTAATCAGTTTTCCAGTTCGATTCAAATAGTAGTTTGGTAAGTTTCCGCTAGATCGAGGTACACCCAAATGGTGTGCTACTCTATTTTCAGTTTAGTTCTCATTAGGGCTTCTATTCAAATCGATGGCTGGACGTCGGGAACTGATATTCGATAGTAATGGCTATGGTTGTGGTCATAGTTAGCAAATTCGGATTCGGGAATTATTCGGAAGGAGAATTATTCGGAATAATTCGGACGATTAATTTAAGGATTCGGTCAAAAAAGCGGTCAAAAAATCTTATTGGGGTTTTTTTTTTTTAAATTGTTTTTTTTTTATTTTTATTTTTTTTATTTTTGGTTTTTTTTTAAATAATGTTTAAATGGACCGAATAATTCGGTTTAATTCGGATTCGGTCCGAATTATTCGCGAATTATATTCATTTTTGAAAAAGTCGCGAATTTTTAAGAATTTTATTTTTAATTCGGATTCGGTCCGAATTTTTGATAAAATTCTTTAAAATTCGGTTTGGCCGAATAATTCGCGAATTATTGGGCCGAATTGCTAACTATGGTTGTGGTTGGAGAGGGGGTTAGGTGTTGTGGAGAGAAGGAAGAAGCCATGGATGGTGGACGTTGGGGCAGAGAGAATGGTGGTGATGGGGGCTAGTTGAGGGTTCATTGAAGAACGTCATTATTGTTTCTATCAGAGGGGGGAAAAAAGCCATTAGAACAACATTTTCTCAAAGCTGCAACAATTACAAGCAAAAAGAGGTGTCATGCATAACATGTCAAAAGGTCTTTTCCACTTCAAAACTAATGGTGTTAGGCTTTAGGGGTACGGTCGATTATTTATGACACTTTAAGGTGATATCTCATAAGGTTTAAAAAGCAGGGTGGTACAAGATAATTTTTCAATAATAAAAGGAAAATCTTCTATCATTCCCTTAAACTTAACCCATATTTTTTTCGAATTTCCATTTCAAAAGTTTCACCTCGAATTTCCTCCAAAAGTGAATTCTTACTTCTCTTTCCTTGTTTTCCCTATTATTTTAAAATGGCAAAATTACCCATCATTTTTACCTCTTATTACCTCTCCCACTTACTTCCTCATTTTGTTTCTTAACAATTTTTTTAAAGCTTTTATTTCTTCTCCCTCCGCCTCCTTCCTCTTCTTCTTCTTTCTCTTCTTCATAGAATGTAAGTATGGAATTATCGCCCCATCCCCTATAAAACCACAAAACTCTATCATTGTCGATGCCCTTGCACGTGCTCTCATTGGCCCCATATTAGTGCACAGGTTACATGATTAGGTAACAATCTCTTGCCCTAAAAATATAATTATTGTAATAATAAATAGTTTTATGAGAAAATATTGGTTATGTTGCTGGTATACTCATATCTATGTCTATCTCTCTCCTCCTGCCTTCGGAAAAGTCCCCTATTGATGCAGGGCCAATGATGTAAGCCCGACCAACACATGAAGTTTAGCCCAAGGCCTAGTATTTACCTTAGCCCATGGTTAACATTTTTTTGTCTTTACTATGTAATTTAAAGTTTAATCTCAGCTATAGAAACTCAAATGTAATCGATAATGGAGATATCGTAGGAGCTTTTAGGATTAGAACTCTTTACATCGTTAATGGATTTCCACCTCAATTCCTTTGACTCCTTAACTTGTGAGCTTAAGTTGTGACATGGATCAATCACAAAATACATTAGAAAATAAAAAATCAATATAAATCTTAAAAATAAAAAATGTAATTGAGGTCATCCACTTGTTGAAGTCTCCTATGCCTTGATAATCTCAGCCATAGAAACTCAAATGTAATCAATGGTGGAGATATCGTAAGAGCTTTTAGGGTTGGCACTTTTCACATTCTTAGTGGATTTTCACCTCAATTCATTTGACTCTTCAACTTGTGAGCTCAAGTTTGGCATTTGAGCTAGCATTGGAAAACTATAAAGAAAGCCTACTTGGAAGTTACTACTCATTTTGAAATAAGAATCAAAGTATTGAGTCTTGCAACAAAGCATTGGAAGACTTCAACTCTTGAATCAAGGCATGGGAAACTTCAACAAGTGGAAGACCTCAATTACATTTTATATTTTTAAGATTTCTATTGAGTTTTATTTTCTAATATATTTTGTGATTGGTCCATGTCACAACTTGAAATTCTAAAAGATGTTTGCAGTCTCCTAGATAAATGATTGTAGTCTTATATAAAGATGACACATTTTGAATTGGAAAGATACAATTGAATCAAAGAAAATTTTAAAGTTGCTTTAAGCTTTTTATGAACCTTAAAGAGTTTTTCTTATGAAACCAAGTTGTGTTTCACTCATCCTTAAAGAGATTGTGCTTTCAATCAGCTTAGAAAAACTGAGCTTTCAACCTTGAAGAGTTGAAGTCACACTCCTAAAAAATCCAACTTAGAAGAGTTGAATTTTTGAAGCAATTGTTTTTAGATTTAGACTGAGTAACTGTAGTAACTTGACAGCCTTTTTAAGCCATTTTTCATCCATAGTATAATTTATATTTCATGAAAGTTGTAGCCTCAGTTCTTTTCTTTAATTCTCAATTTGAATCACCCTAAACCGATATCGGAGCAGACAATTATCTCCAAATTACTGGCTTAAGGTCATTTTGTCCGAAATTTGTTTTATCTAAAAAGTTAAGAATTCTCTCAATCCTTGTATTCAGGCAATCTCGTGAGGGAAATTGCATCATCTATGCCCCTTCCATCCCAGTTCTTCTACTGGTTGAACTGCTAGTTTGAAGAAAATCGACGACATACCTAACCTCCTTCATAGTTTATTCAGGGGAGACATTTACCACCGCTGAAAGTAAACCTTTAGAAAATTTTAATGCTAAATAATTCAGGTTATGTAGTGGCGATAATTCACACTAAGGTTATTTTTCACGGAGGTTAAATATTACTATTGCCAAATGTTATACGACATACAATCATTTTGCGATTGATTCCCAACAATCACCACCAATTTTAATAGCGATATTTTTTGTTATTCAAAGGATAATTACCACTACTTTATATACATATTTCTTGTAGTGTGGGGTAGGGATGTTAGTTTGAGGCCTGGCCTAGTGAGCCCGACCTGATTGATAACGTGCTTGGCTCAAGTGTAGTCAGTTTATAATTGGTCATTCCCAATGTAAGGTTGCAACCTGATGGGACCTTCGACTGATTATTAACCCAACTCAGCCTGACACATTTAAAATCAAATTAGAGTCCTTTTACTTAGCCCAACACATATAAAGCTTGATTGGAAATAAATGACTAATTAACTATTTAACCTGATTATTAGTAGCTCGATTAAGGATTCGTATCTGATTGACCGTAGGATGATGGGCATATGAGGCTAATTATTTAAATGGACCGGTCATGGTGCGAGGTCCTTGAATGGGCAAGCCCGATTAGACCCAACAAAATGGGACCCAGCCCGACGGATTGATAACCCTACACTGTGGAGTGGCTTATGACGGACAGCCAACCTGAGCCTATCTGAAGTGTCCCTAGAACTTGAATTATTACATGATGAACCAGATTTAGAATCAATGCTTGAATTTGCAAAATGAAGGTGCTTTTGACGGTCCCTTCAGTGATTTGGCTCGATTCCAATTCCAGCCTCTCTAATCCTCATCCAATTTCTTTCATGATTACGATACGTATCGCTGACACGATCTAACGCAAGGTGTGCAATGAAAATTTGAAATCTCAATCTACCGTGGTTTTGAGAATCCTACGGTTTTTGTTTTAGAAGCCCGCGCCCAACACAGGTAAACCTTCCTCTTCTCCCCTTTTCCCTCTCAAAACCGAAACTGAAAGAAAAAACTAGGGGGAAAAGAGGGAAAACGAAACCAGAGAGTTTCAAGAGCTTCAATCCTTCAGCTACCCGTCGGCCTCGAATCGAGTTTCTCCTAAATCGACAGCCCTCGCGAAGAACAACCCGTCGGCCAAAACTGAGAACTGGTACTCTCTTCTCTCTCTCTCTCTCTCTCTCTCTCTCTCTCTCTCTCTCTCTCTCTCTGTGTGGGACGAAACGAAGCATTTTGGGCTTCATCTCAGAGTTTTTTCCCTTAGGCTTTTTGTTTTTTTGCTTTACCTTCGCTCATTTTGACCTTTAATGGATAATTTTACAGTAATATGTCTTCTATATTTTGTTTGCAGACTAAGTTCCTCTTAAGGTACATAAAAAATCATCCATATGCCATATTGGAGCAGTTTTGTTTTGAATTCCTGGGTTTTGGTAATCTTTAAGTTTGCAGTGTTGCCCTTATCCTGTTACATTTCTCATTGACAGGATATATATTGTATTATTTCAAGTGCTTTTTGCATCACTTGCCTGTTCTTTTGTGTTCCCCTTTTACATGTTTCAGCTCCAAGTCCTCTGTTTATTCTCATTATTTTCTTTTCTTTTTTTCTTTTCATACCAGCAATCTCTTCATGACACTATTCAAATGGTCCCCTTTGAAGAGTAATCTTGTTTGTGCTTTGTGTTATGGGTGAAGAATGTGAAACATGCTACTTGAAGGTGACATCTTCACTAGACAAGAATGTTATTTCTCTCTCAATACCAACCTCCCATAATACTAAGCTCTTTGCTTGGTGGGTTTAGTGGGTGAGAATATTAAATCTAAAAAATCGACATTTGGGATCAATAAATGCAGTCCCTGTACCCTACAATTTATGAAGAAAGTGAGTTTAATAATACCAACTTGTATTAATTCAAGAACTGTCCTAATTCAAGCTTTTAGCTCAAATGGTAGAGCACATGGGGTTACACCCATGATATGGTGGTTCGAATCCACCAAGCCTGTAATTGTCCCAACATTTTCTTGATTTTGTGAGATTCTATCTCTGTGACCTTAGTTTGGGATGCTGTCCAGACTTGAGTTTGTCCAGACTTTGGTTTGGGATTCTATCTCTGTGACTTTTTTAGGCATTTTTATGGTGTTATAATGTAAATGGTGGATTGAGTTTGGTTTATGAGTTTAGTATAATGTAAACTGTGACTTTAGTTTATATAGATGAATTCTAGTCTGCAGCTACCGTCTTGATTCAAGATTAATCTTTGAAGAATGGTATGTCTTATGTAGATTGGAATGGAAGATTGGAGAGAGCATGAAACCATGGGAATGTCATGCAAAATTGCAAATTCAGTTATCAAGAATAGAAAAAGGGGATGCATGCATAGTATTTTACACTTCTATTGCTGTGGTGCATCTCTACGACTAAATGCTGATTTATCATGAATCTTGGGGAACTTCGAAGGAGGAAGTTCAGTTGAGCTGTTCATTTTGTCTTTCCAATTATGGCAAAAGCACTGTGCACACTCTAAACTGGGAGTTGCCAGATGGTTCTTGAGAGGTATAATATGGGTGGGGCTTTGGGGTTTTGAATCATTCATGTTGATGAATTGGAGCATTAATGGTTGGAACTTCAAAACTTAATAATCTGGTACCACACATCAACTACAGAATTCATTTTAGTTGCCTTACCAAGTTGTTGGCCAGCTGTGCTTGATACCAAAAGCACTGAATTGGACTTAAAGAGGGCATAGGGCAGGGACCCAAATAGTATATGAAGACACCCAAGGTCCCAGAACCAATGTGAGACTGGAATGAACACATATCATGTTAGATTCCAATCCAAAAGTTCCAACCATTAGGTGGAGAGTATCAACTAGTAAATGAACACCAAAAGTTCCCCAATACTTTTTTAAGGGTTGGACCTTTCAACATGATATTACAGTTTAGGTCCTTTAGTTATCCTCTCTAAGTTGTCTGTCCACGTGTAAGGTATGCCAAAGTTACCCGTGAAGAGCGTTGAGATGTTGGGCATTATAGAGTTATAGTCCTACATCTACATCGATTTGATCTGCTCCTCCAGGATTTAGGGTCAAAAACTCTAACAAAAGCTTCTTGATCACTCCTCCAGGATTTAGGGTCAAATACTCTACCAAAAGCTTCTTGATCAGTAATAACTAAAAAGAGATTTAGAGTGTGATTCACTGGTTACCATGAGTAGGATAACATCACTGGTTTCCAATTTATAAAACCACCCAAATCAAAATTCCAGCTCAAATTTTATTTCCTCAACGACATAAACAAAACTAGAGAGGCAGAAGTATTTGAATTCTAAATTAATTAAACAGAAAGAAAAACCAGGACGGTATCTGGGATTTCACAACCCCCCCCGCCCCCCTTTTTTATTGGGAAACAGAATTAAAGTGGAATTGATACATTACATTTGAGATATTGTTTGATTTGAAACTTTGAAATTCTGAACATTAAAATTAAATTTCTGTTCTTTACAGTTGAATCTTCGATCAATCAACAATTTTGATGAATTTCTGGGAAGCCCATGTCTTCGCAACACCAGAGAGCTTGCTTTCTTCAACATGGACTTGTCAGAGTCTTGAGGAATTGAGAAGAAAGAACTCAACATTGTCAGCCTCAATCCTGCAACACTGCTTGATGTCGATGGTCTCCAAAAGCTTGCAGCTTTTGAACATGGAAAGCAGAGTAGCACCCATAAGCCTTCTGCAGCCTCTCAAATTTAAATCAACCAGATTCTTACAGGAGACGAGCATGGAAACGAGTTCCTTATCGCGTAACATTTCGTTATAGGACAAATCCAATTTACGGAGCTCCCTGAGGCTCTGACCCAAAGTGGTGAGCAACCCAGGTTCTCTCTTGATGACGTCGTAGTTGATGAGGGCCAATTCTTCAAGCTCAGCGTTGACGGTGGAATTCAGGGTCTTGAGTCCTTCACCGGTGACGAGGCAACAGCTCTGGAGGCGAAGGCTTACGAGTCCCCTGATATTCCGTGCGGAGAGGTGTTCGTTGTCGAGGTCAAGAGGTAGACGAAGGTCGAGCTTCCGAAGAGTAGACCTGTACTGGCTCATGAAATGGTGGAGACCATCACGGCTTCCCCTATCATACAAGAGGAGGGAGTGTAGCGAACCACAGTGTTCGGCTAATCGCAACAAGGCCCCATCAGCGATAGTCCTGCAAGTCCTGAGCTCCAATTCTTGGAGACAAGGCAAGCACCTGACGAAGGAAGAGGAGGAGGAGCCGTCACCTAAGAGAAAAAACTCTCAGATGAAGCCCAAAATGCTTCGTTTCGTCCCAGAGAGAGAGAGAGAGAGAGACAGAGTATCAGTTCTCTGTTTTGGCCGACGGGTTGTTTTTCGCGAGGGCTGTCGATCTAGGGTAAACTCGATCGGAGGCCGACGGGTACCTTGTGGGAGACAAGGTATCAAATTGCAGCGGAAACAGCGAAGAGAGGGTGCGTGCGGACATGGGTAATTCTACATTACTGCTTCCTTTTTTTATTAGTTTTTATTTTCCATCCAATCCTTTCGTTGTTATATTTTATATATTGTGTTCACCTGTTGGTGCTGGGCTGCTTACATACTTATTGTAATATATAAATTATAAATATAAAACTTCTTAATCTTTTCAATCTTTGTAGATTTGAGATCTGCATTTCTTATTACTTACCAGTGATGGTTTGCTTTGATTTAGAAGGCCTTGAATTATGGGAAACGAAGCCATTAAGAGGCATTAGATTCGATCAAACAATAAGAATAAAAACATCAAGAAAAATGAAAACTAAATCGTTCCAAAAAAAAAAAGTAATTACAAACTCACGTTACGATCTTTTAAGAGCCATCATATATTCCAATCGATTAAGCAAAGAAAATAAAAGGTAAACCTAGTTAACAAAATTATTTTTTTATCATTACCACGATTATCTTAGTTATTTGATGAATTAATGTGAATACTAAGGCTATGTGTGAATGACATGAGTTAAGGTCTCAAAGCTTGTGGAAAAAGAAAGGAAAACCTATAGATTCAATTCAAATTCAAAAGTCTAGGACCCGGCAGGTTCAATGTTCCGGATATACCTTTGCTCTCATTGTGGAACTTTCCACTCTTTAGGCCCAACTCCCAAATTCCAATTTGACTAATTCTGATACATAGATGTAGGGTTGTCACCCAAATCGATAAGCTCCACCTCATAGTTTCAAGTATCAGTATCATATCAGTCGTATTAGATCAGTATTGATTGAGATCAATTTAGATCGATTATTCGTATCATTTCAGAGGTAAAACAGTAAAAAGGTGAACTATCTAAAAAAACAAGAGAAAAATTGACCGATACATACCAATTCAATCAGATCTGGATCGATATGTATCAATTCCGTTCCCTAAATCCATGCTCCACAGAGGTGATGATAATATTATACATAATGAACAAACTTATATTGTCCTTCTGTCCATGGATTGAAAAGTCTCGTGTATTGGCCGGATCAGTATCGGTATCGGATTTGATCCAATTGAGATGGTATTTTCATGGGTATATACGACACCTCAAACTATAAGCTTACGTCAATGTGCAAACATCAGCATGCCAACGTCATCCTATATTTAAACTTTGGTAGCTTTGCAAATTATCATGAAGCTTTAGGGTGATTGATGGTATCGAGCCGAGCCGAGCCGAATTGGCATGTCAATTTTGTATTGAAACAATTTTTTTTTTCTTTTTTCTTCTGGGTCAAAGATACAAAACCGAAATCAATTTTGTATTGAAAGAATTTTTTTTTTCTATTAATAGAGGTTTGTCCAATTATTATTTAGTTAATCATTTAAAATCTTGACTTTAAAGCCTTTCCTTTCTTAATCTATAACTATTTATATTGTTTTCAATTGAAGGAGAAGCGCATCTATTGATGTATGACACTGAGCCCGTTTGGTATCGTTTCTGTTACAGAAACGTCGTTTCGTGTCAAAAATGAAAATTTCAATTTCTGTGTCAAAATACAGTTTTTAAAAGAAAAAATGGTGTTTCAAAATTTCAGATTTTTTTCGGGAACTTTTTTTTTTGTAAAATGGAACAAAACTGGGAAGACGGAACTCCATAATTTAAATGCCTCTTCACTGATTTAATGTTTTATTAGTTGTACCAGATCTGGACCATTGCATTAGTATCAAACACGTGTCACCCTCTGAAGATGGTATTTCACGAAATTATACGAGATCGGAATTGCAGACGATTTTTTTCCCCCTTTTTGGGCGTGAGTTTCTAATGAGAAAACCGTAGTATCCTCAAAATCACAGTATTATTGAGATTTCAAAATTTTATTGCATACCCTCCATTGGATTGTGTCAGACACATGTCATATTCGTAAAGAAAATTGGACGAGAATTAGAGAGATTGGAATTAGAGAGGAGTCAAATCTCCCGTAATCATCTCTGGTGGGCAGATGTATGTGTATTTAGCTTGGCCTTCCCTCCGACCCTCCTTTTATAGGGCGTAGTAAGTGAGTCACGGCCTTAATGAAGGAGCAATTAATTCTTCCATTTTATTAGTGGATAAATTGAATTAAGTAATGACCTGTGGCGAAACAATTAATTTACATTATTGTAATATGTTGATAACAAGTTTAAAAGTTAGAAATAGCTTTTTTTTAACTAAGAGTGAGATTGTAGATATTTGCTCATCTCAAACCCTAAAATAACATAAGCACTAAATTGCTCTTTATAAATTGCTAAGTGGAGTTTGGTTCGTCTCTAGTCTAATCAAACTTTACCTTTCACTTATCGTGGAGGACCAGGCATTTTTTAAAGCAATCTCCTAGGCTTTGAGCCTTTGTACAAGAATATAATCATTCATTTGAGTGGGCATACTTTTCCCACTTTAATTGTAAGAATGGAAATGATATAATATCACCCTTTGTCACAGATTTGATGTTTTTCTTGGGAAGGGTGGTGAAGAAGCTTAACCCTCCACTTTTCTTGCAAATCAAGTCGGTAGCCAGACACACCATGAAATATTGGAACCCACTCATCGAGGTAGCGTGGATGCCAATGCCTCAAAAAGGGTCATTTGCCCCTCCCGGACTTAACATTACATGCATGTGTTTGTCATTACAAATTTTTTTTTGGGATGGGAGGAGGGTTCTCTAAAAGGTAGTTTTTTTTTTTTGATAAAGAAAAAAACATGTTTCATGGTAGTGATCATAGCCCCCAGGACAAGCCCCTCTATGACAAGCAGTGCTTCCATAGGACCAATCAACGATAGTGGGTATGCCAAGACTCGAACCCACAACTAGTCGACTTGAGCGGTGATGGGTTAAGGGTATTTTCACCAATAGACTACCAACCCCATTGGTCCTACAAGGCAAACACATGCATGTGAATCAATGGTAGTACTAATAGAAGCATTACCCTCACTCGAAATAAGGGCCACTCTTCTTTTTAGGCTTTATGAAAAGAATGCCTTACATATTTTTGGATACCTTTTGTTTCCTTAATTTGAAGGATAATTCAAAATATGGAAAAATTCCCCCACCCCCCACCCCCCCAAAAAAAAACTACTTCTTTAAAAATAATAATAAATATTTTTTTTTTTTTTTTT
>NC_056558.1:14190462-14203932 GCF_013358625.1 Macadamia integrifolia | reverse complement strand
AAAAAAAAAAAAAAAAGAAGATATAAGTGTAAGGATGTTAATTTGGAACCAAAATAAAGTGACCATTTAAAGTTGTATCAAACCGAATCCTTCTACCGAATCATAGAAGTATCGGTACAATTTTGATATCTAGAAAAGGAACCTTCTTTAGTATGATACAATTTTGTTATCTAAAGCAAAATTCTTCGATATGAATTGATTCAAAGCAAATTAATAATTAATGTTATGTATATCTATCTATCTATAAATATATATATATATATATATAGGAGAACCTTTCAGTATATATAATATAGGCGATATAACGCTACTCCATTGGTGTAGATACATGCCAATGCACATTATCATAAGCAATATTGTGAAACAATTGCATTGATGGTGATTAGTTTAATAAGATCACACATGTATAATAATAATTAGTATATATGATGTATCTCAAATTATAAATGCAAAATAATGTCTAGATTTTCAAACCAAATAAAAATCGTACTCACTATTGCTTATTAAAACAGAGTAACGAACTGTTAACCATACTAAACCAAAATGGCTTGTTATAGTTTTGATATTAAAAATGGATTCATGTTCTTGATACGATACAGTTTTGGTTTTTTCATTTTTGTCTCTTGCACCAAATTAATGCCGTACCAAATTCGCATAACCATATCGATTGACACCCTCAAAGTTCTACTTCAAGTAGTTTTAGTTGAACCACAAAATATGGAATGAGTCATACGTTTGAGATGAGATCTCAAAGTTAATATTCCACTAATCCCATAATAGTAACTCATGTAATGGATGGTCCCCTGGACTCACCTTCCACATGGTCAAAAGTGGTGGCGGGGACTTGGGGGAGGAGGTTGCAAGAAAGTGAAGCATATTACATGATCCAATTGTTATGAATATAATAAAATAAATGAAGGGTCTTGATACACGTAAATTATTCATCCAATGAGACTCGGACATGTGGCAACTAACAACTAGGCACTAAGCACTAAGATCACGGACACACAACAACAAGAATCTCCTTTCTAGTAGTAGTCATAGGAAGACTCTCCCACCTAAGAAAGGGATATTCCCCGTAGAGGGAGAGGAAGGTGGAAGGGGAGTCCTCTAAAATCACCCCAAGCCCGCAAAAAGAAAAGTACATTTCCTACTAGGACTTTACAAGGTTCGGCCTATGGGATCAGGGGGAGCACAAAGTAAGTCAACACATTCATGCCATTACTCTTTTGAAACACGGTTGCACGAGTCTCTAACGTGGACATGATTTTCCTGGCAGATCCAACCTTTGACCTACTGTAGATTCTCGATAGCAACAGTTCTATTGATAAGAAATAGGGCTCAAAGCTTTCTTTGTACACCAGGAACTTAAGTAAAGCAAGATAGATTGACCTATGAGGGCCAGCATCTTCTCCACCACTGCCCCCCCCCCCCCCCCTTTGGGTGGTACGTATCTCCTTAAACCTTTTCCTTCTTTGATCAAATGCTCACTTGAATCCACCCCTACTGAATTGGCTATACAGGCGAAGATCACATTCTTCACTGCTCCTCGCTTTGGTGGTAGCCTCCTTCCACCTCCTCTTTTCTCCAATCGCTCAACTCCACTGAACCCTAATGGATCCATATTCTCTCTCTCTCTCTCTCGCTCTCTCTCTCTCTCTCACAGAGAGTGTTTGTTGGGTGTTTGTATGCGTTAAAAGGAGTAATAAAGGAGGATTTAAACTGCGAAGCAGTGAGGAAACGTAGGACTTAAGGATCTAATTAGCTGCTTCCAGTTGTGTAATTGGTTGTCCACAAAGCATGATTGACACAGTCCCCCTCAAGATTTGCAAACCTTAAGTCCTTTTTGACCTCTTCAAAAATTGTCCAATAGAAAATGAGAAGTGACGATGACATGAAAGCTATAAAATGCAGTCAAATTAAGACCATTGCATTTAATGAAAATTTTTAATTCATGACGCAGTTTGTGTCCAAAACAATACTATAATATATGTCTTTCAAGTTTTACAACTTAATTTAGATCCAAAAATCATAACTTTCATTAATCTTTGTAGGAGTCATGAAGCAATATAATGTCCAAAAAAATGCTTATCATAATTTAAAAAGTTATAATATTACAAGAATCCAATAACACCTTGATCAGAATCAAAGTTTTAGTTAAAATGACTAAAATACCATCAAATGAAGATGAATATAAAATATGAGATGATGTTCTTTGTAACTCTAGTTATTTCCTCTACTCATTTTAAGGTGAAATTGTACCAATGAGATGCTTATCTGGTCTTCTATCAATGTGATTAATCCATGTACTACCATGTGTTAAATAGTGAAATGTCATACTTCTTCTAATTTTTGGTAAGAAAATGTTATACATCACTAGACATAGTGATGAGAAAGAAACACCCCCCCCCCAAAAAAAAACTACTTTTTTAAAAATAATAATAAATACTTTTTTTTTTTTTTGGTGAAAGAGAAATTTATTGAGGAGCCGAGGTATCCGCTTTGCATAGCTTGATAAACCAAGGAGTGGAGTTAGGCCAAGATGTCCTTAACCGGATGGACAAGCCTTTCCTAGCCAGGGTATCAGCTATATTGTTTGTTGTCCTTGGAATATGATGAAAAGAAACATCCAAAGGAGGGGCAAAAATGAAACATATATCGTCAATGATAGGTTGATCTCTATAGAAGCATGGTTAGATGGATCCTTTAGGCACTGGATTACTTCCAAGTTGTCACACTCCACCATGAACCTAAAAAAACCCAAATTGATAGAAGTAAGAACTGCAGCTCTAAGAGCTTCAGCTTCACCACAAATAATTGAAGGCGTCTTGACTGGTTCAGATACAGCCATAATGAGAGTTCCAGAGTAGTCTTGAATAATAAATCCTAAATCACCTTTATAGAATTCCTTGATAAAAGAAGCATCCAAATTGATTTTGATCACACCTTGAGGAGGGAAGAAACTCCCAATATGTTCGGTTTGGGAGTATGAGCACTGACACTTGTATTTCTATTTTCAAAGACACCAGTTGCATTACTAAACTCATTAAATGAAGCATCAACTTTGAGAATGACCTCAGCAGGGGACCAACACTCTTTTTTGAAGATGAACTCATTTCGCGCTAGCCATATGTTCCAAATAATGAAAGAATAGAGGCTAAAGTTCCTCTTGCCTGAAATTTTGCCATGAGAGCTTAAGCATTGCCATGATTGGATCCATGAAGAAATGGTTAGAGAGGGGTCATGACTAGACTACCTTGACAAAAGGGCAATGGAGAATTATGTGATAAATAGACTCAGAAGCAACCCCACATCTTGTACATGATGGATCAATAGGAACTTGTCTGCGATATTGAGCCCTTCAGCAGATGCCACACCATTAGCACATGCATGCCAAATAAAGGATCAAATTTTTGGGAGAGTACGACTATTCCGTATGAAATTCCAGGTTTTGGAAGGAATGTTTGCTCTGGAAAAATGGTGGGAAGTTGATCCCCTACTAGCTTCTTCCTCTTCTTTGTGATTTGATAAAAGAGGGTAGGTAGACTTACTGAAAAAATACATGTAGGGGAGCCTCCCCAAAGCTGAGTATTATCCCTTGGAATTAGACCCAGTCTGATTTTCCTAATAGCATCTCCATCCAAAGGAGCAAACCATTGGTCAAGAAAATTTGATCTCCAACATCTGTTCACTGGGTCAATGATATCAGAGACCAAGCGTAAGAGGCAACATGGAAGAGGGTGGAATTGAAGTCTGAAATTCTTCAAAGACGGGACCCATTGATCTCCCCAGAATTGAACCTTACATCTTGTGCCAATATACCTTTTTCTAAAACAGATCTTCCTAACAACAAACTTCTCCACGTCCATGAGGACCGATTTCCTATTCTTATTGAGAGGAAATCAGAGTTGGTAAAGTAAATAGCTCTCAAGATTTTGGATGTTTCCACAGGTTCCAAGTTGCTTTAGCTAGGAGGGCCATGTTCTGAAGTTTAGGATGTTTATATCCAAGACCTCCTCTTGATTTAGATCGACAGATTCTACCCCATGAAATCCATTGGATTTTAGAATCATTTGTTCCTTGTCCCAAAAGAACTTGGCAGAGGCTTTTTAGATGAACTCATGGTGTGCTTGAGGGAGTTTGAAGTGCATTGTAACATAATTAGAGAGGGAAGAAGTAACAAATTTGAGATATTGTGTTGTGGTACTAAGTGATAACCCTAAACCCTTTGCGTTTTGTATGATTTACCAAAATGCGGGTGATGAATGATTTTTTTTTTCAAGATCGTCTTGGCCATCAATCTATGCTTAGTGAAAAGATCAACCTACTCCAATGATTTTAATTTAATAGGAAAAAGGAAAAATAAGTCATCGCAAGCAACCAAAACATACACACATATATGATAATGATGATGATGATGATGTGTAAAGCTTACATATTCAACTCTACTAGCTAAGTTCTCCTCCATATTAATAATCACAACTAAGCTAGCATTTATATTAATAAATACAAATTAAAAGGAAGTTAAAAAAAAAAAAAGTAGAATGTGGAGAAGATGGTGATGAAGATGTCGGTTTAAATAGCTAGGAATGGTGAGATGTGAACCATACTATAGCTTTACCGATGGCTTTAATCATGTGCTTCTTCTTGACATCCCCTCTGTTGGCCTTGGGAACGCCACCCGTCTTTGGTGGTACCCTACTCCACCCCGGCACCGTCTTGAGAGTTTGATCACTTTTGATGTGCACTTGATAATCACCAGAACCGCTCATTCTTCATTCTTGTGTGTCTGTGTGTGTCTGAGTGAGTGAGAGAGAGAGAGATAGGTAATTGTAAATGGGGGATGGTGGAAGCTATTAAAAGAGGGGGTGGAGAGAGAGAGAGAGAGAGATGGGATAGCAAATGGGGCTTTGGATTTTAGAGGAGAGTGGGATGAGAATGTTGATAAAAGACAAGCTTATGCCGCGTGTATAATCTAGCAGTAGAACCAATAGAAGTATGCCACATATATGCCACAAAGAGTAAAGTGAAGGAGTAGAATGGGTGAAAAAGTGATTGAAAAGAAGAGAAAAAGAAAGCAAGAATTTGTTTTGATACCACAAAGACGCGGGGGACGGTGAAAATGGAATGTTGGGAAACTAAGGGTTCGGCCCTTCATACTAGCTTTGCATCGTTTACTAATCGAGTAATTAGCACAGTGGGTCAGCCATGTTCACTTTCGGTGAATTGATTCAGAATCTCAGATCTCGGCGGATCCTATGGATTGGAGAAGGGATAGAGAGCGATGAATGGGTTGCCGGAGTTGATTAGGGGTGCCTTTTTTTTTTTAAATAAATTTAGGGAGAGAGAATGCTACTCATCTCGTGGCCCTGAACTAGTGTGGTGGGTAATGGTAGTGTGCATTGAAGCATCCGATAAGGGAGAAGGGTGAAGGGTGGTCATCTTGCACATTTATGCACAGTTGTAAAAGCATATGATCAGGTAGCATTCTCTTCTCCTTAAATTTATTATATTTTACAATGATAAATTAATCATTTCTATTAACTTTTTTAAAAATAAAAATACCTTATAAGTTTTTTTCTTGTGAAATAAAAACAGTATTCAACAATGGTAAAAATATACTATCGCGAAGTAAGTTATTTAACAATAAAATGAAAACTTCTATCATTCCCTTTAACTTACCCTATATTTTCTCAAGCTTTTATTTCAAAAGTTCTGCCCCTAATTTTCACCCAAAAGTGAATTCTTACCTTTTCTTCCCCATTGTTTTAAAAAGGTCAAAATTTCCATCATTTTCACCTCTTAACTGATCACCTCTCCCATTCACTTCCTGATTTTGTTTCTTTATTCAACAATACTTTTTAAAGTTTTTTATTCCCTGTTCTTCTTATTCTCCTCCTCCGTCGATCATAGGTACAGAATTATGGCCCCACCACTTATAAAATCACAAAATTTTATCTTTGTCGATGACATTGCTCATGCTTTCATTGGCCGCCATGTTGGTATAGGGGCTACACGACCAGGTTTCGATCTATTGCCATAAAAATATAATTATTCTAATAATAAACAGGTTTATGGGAAAATGCAGGGTATGTCGCTAATATACCCAGATCTATGTCTATCTCTCTCTCTTCCTCCCTTATAAAAGTCCCCTTTGTTCCTCCCATTCCTACCCTTTTATTGGTTGAGCCACTAATTTCAGAAAAGCCGATGACATACTTAACCTCCTTCCTAATTTTATTAAATATCACTCCGCTCCCTTGAACTATGCCGATATATCAACTTGACCCCAAATCTTTCCGAAAATATCACTTACCTCCACTAAAAAAAAAATATTCTATCTAATGACCCCAACAGTTAGAAATCACTGTTAAGTCAGCTGATTTTTTATCATAATGCCCAAAATACCCCCCTAATTGTGAAATACCCAAGAGACCCTTAATGAAAAAATCATTCTTCTTCTAAATGATACAGGCTTTCCCCCTTTGTCATTGAACCTCACTTATTGGCTCCCCTTTGTCGCTGAATCGAACGAGAAGAAGCTTACTCAAGTTTCGTTGGGTTAAAGACGGAGTAAGTAACTTAGCTGCTTCCATCTTTAGCTCCATTTTAACTATGGGATATTTCTTTACTATGCGTATCTTTGCCTCATTTTATTGGTATTCTTTTCAAGCACGATTTCTCACTCATTTTTTGTCTACATTTGCGGCCATGGTGACTTCTTCCTTTTTGGTATCAAACCTTTTTTTGTTAGAATATATTAATCATTTGCTCCCAGGAAAAGATGGATACAGGTAGTTGGCTAGTGTACCACGTAAAAATAGTTTTTATGAGGGAGGAAGGGTAGTTGAAGAGCTTCACTTTTTCTTTTCTCGGAGAGGCCTAGGTTAATCATTTAACAGAACAATTTTAAAAAGGGCATGTTTAAAGCCCGTTTAAAGTTAAATAGGTCTATAATCCCATTAAGGTCTGATTAAGGCCTATTTATGGCAGCCCGATCAAAGCCTGAGACCGACTAGCCCGATTATCAACCGTACCATGCCCATGCTAGCTAAGCCCGTTTAGCTAAACAGGCGTTCACGGTGCAGCCCTAGAAATTGGCTAAGCCCGATTAGGCCAGATCAAAACCGTCCTGACCCGATCGAAATCGTCCCGGCCTGACTGATTGACACCCCTAGGTAGGGGTGTTAATTTCAGGCTAGCCTGGCAAGCTCGATTGAGCCTGATCCGATTAATAATGAGTCGGTTCAAGCCCAGTCCATTTATAATCGATTGTTTCCAATGCAAGGGTGTAACCCTATGGGCCTCCGACTGATTATTAACCCAGCTCAGCCCGACACATTTAAAACCCAATTAGAGTCTTTTTACTTAACCCTACACGTATAAAGCCCGATTAGAGATAAATGACTAATTAACGTGTTTATACCGATTATTGGTAGCTCGATTAAAGATCTGTACCTGATTGACCGGTTATAAATAAGACTATGGAGGCATATGAGGCCTAAATTACTTAAACTGGCTGATATGATGCAAGATCCTTGAGCGAAAAAACCCAATTAAGCCTAACAAAAACGTGCCCAGCATGGCCGATTGACACCCTTAAACTGTAGGGTAGCTTATGGAGGACAGCCAACCTGTGGCTATCTGAAGAAGCCATAGAACATGAATTATTACACGATGAACCAGATTTAGAATCAATGCTTGAATTTGTAAATTGAAGGTGCAAAATTTAAGTTACAATTGTAACATATTAGTCATATTTTTCAAAATTAAAAACAATTTCTTCAATGAAGTAAAAGACAGGAAAAATTACATGATTACCCACACTATGTTTCAGTTTACAAAAATACAGAAAATCAAGTTTGGGTTTACAAAAGTACCCAAAACAGTACTCCACACTCACCCACATATTTCTTTTGACATTTTTACCCCTTTCTTTTACCTCTCCTCTCTCCATCGTTTTTTACAACACCAAAAAAAATGAAAACCACCGCCAAAGCATCTACCTAGCACCACCTCACCCAGTCTCCCATGGATCGTTGCCTATGCGGGTCGGATTCACTATTCGCAGGTCATGGACAATAAAATACGATGAGCATCTACCTCTAATATGCGGGTCGGATTCACTATTCCTTGCCTCCGCAGAGATTTAAAAAAATTGAAAATCGTGGCTGAATCCCGTGGTATGATCTTCCCGCACCCCCCTAAGGCCATTAACTAGATGGCATCGTTGGAGTTCAGTGAATAGAGAAACCGAGTGGGACGTAATTAATGATGGTTCCCTTACAGTTGACAACACCAATTTTTCCCTACTCCCATCATCCTTCCTTCCAAGAGAAAGAAAAAGAGATAAAGAGAGAAGAAATCTCAATGGAATGTCGAGCAAGGAACCATTTATTCTTGCTGCTATTGCTTCCATAGTTTTATTTTTTCACCTTTGTTCATAATAATGAAGAATGAAGACAAACTCAGTATAGAGGAACCCATCAGGTAGAAAATCTTTAGTCACCAGAAAAGCCAAACAGAGAAGAGTTTTTGGGATTGGTTTGTTATAGTCTTGAATTTCCTCTGCTCCTCCTTGAGTGCTTCTGCGTTGCCCAGTTCATTTCTGGAGGAGGAAAATTGCCCAGGAAATCTATGAAATCGGCAAGAATGAGGGAAGAGTGGAGGATGATAGATATTGTATAAATCAAATAGCAATATTTTTTTCGGCGTTGCCCAGTTTATTTCTCATCGAGTGTTGCCGACGATGAGAAGCAGCAATTTCTGACAAAAACAGGAGGCGGTGTGAGGCAGGGGCAAGGGAGGGATAGAGGTTGCAGGAGAGTTTGGTGGCATAGTTACAGAGAAGGTGATCTGAGAAGGGGGAAAGTGAAGGTAGTTAGGGGTAAAAATGGTAAAATAGAAAGTCAGTTGAGTGATGTTAATGTTTTGGGTAATTTCGTAAACCCAAACAGTAACTAGGTAATTTAGTAATGAAAAACCTAAAAGCGGGTAATCAAGTAGTTTTCCCTAAAAGATAATACTGTATACACTTAATCCTATACGACCCTACAATGATGGAAACTTCGTGCACTAAATTGCTCTTCATATGTTGAGCTAAATGGAATAGGTTACTTTCTCGTCTTGTCAAGCTTTACCTTTTCCTTATCGATCGAGGAAGACCTCTCTTTCACATCCTCCACACATTTTTAAAAGCCATCTCCAAAGGGCTTTGCACAAGGATGTAATCAATCATTTGAGCAGGCATAATTATCTCATTCTCACAGAATTGATGGTTTTTTGGGAAGGGTGTGAATGAGCTTAACCCTCCACTTAGTTTGCAAATCAAATCAAGCGCACTATGAAGAAATACTTGAACCCACTCATGTAGGTAGCGTAGATGCCAATGCCTCAAAAAGGGTCATTGGCCTCTCCTAAGACTTAACATTACATGCATGTGTTTGTCATTATATAATTTTTCTTTTGGGGTAGAAGAGGGTTCCCTAAAAGGCAGTTTGCCTCTACATCAATAAATGGATCAATTGTAGTATTAATAAAAGTAGGATTTTCGCTTTTTATGAGAGGTGATGTAAACAATTTTTCTTTTGGGGTAGAAGAGGGTTCCCTAAAAGGCAATTTGCCTCTACATCAACAAATGGATCAATTGTAGTGTTAATAAAAGTAGGATTTTCACTTTTTATGAGAGGTGATGTAAACGTAGACATTAACACCAACCCTTAAAAAAAAAAAAAAATTCTATCTGGAAATAGGGGTCACATTGCTTGCCTTTTAGGCTTCTTTTATGAAAAGAATGCCTTTACATATTCAATGGATTCGTGTTGTTTCTTTAATTTATTAAGGATAATTCAATATATGGAAGATTTGCCCCCAACTTAGTGAGGTGTTTGGTTTTTTAGTGCCATTGCTAAATTGTAGCATCATTATGACCAAATAGCAACCTTTAGCTTTCACTGATGCAAGTGAAGGACTTTATACAATCACTAGCACGTCAAAATCATCCAATAAATCTTTTCATAAAGGATCCATTCTTAAACACACTAGCTGATCTACGACCACTCTCTCTCTCGATCCAAAATACCAACAAAGACGAAATGTAAATTTAGTGCAAAGTGAATGATATGGGAAATTGACAAAGAAAACACTCTCTCATTCCAATCTTTTACCTCACAAAAAGGCAACGTGGACTTATAACTTTCTTGAAATAAATTTAGGCAACTCATCATAGGAAAGCTTTTATATATATATATATATATATATATATATATATATATATATCTAAGCCTCTCCTCTTCTCATATCGATAAACATATAGGTAGCACTCTTAGTAATTACTAACAACGAATTAAGAACGGAGAGGTGGCCTTTCAGCTTTACCGGTCATGATTCCAATAATATGCTTCTTAACGTCTCCTCTCTTGGCCTTGGGAACGCCACCCTTTTTTTGGGGTACCCTACGCCACCCCGATTCCGTCCGGAAGGTTGTTTGATCGCCACTTCCGATATGCTTTTGACTACCAGAACTGCTCATAATCGTGTATGGATGTGTATGTGTGTGTGTGGAGAGAGAGAGAGAGAGAGAGAGAGAGCGACGAGGTAAGTAGTTGTGGTAGGGGAGTAGTTGTGGTCACTTGAGAGGGGTAGTGGAAGCTTTCTCTATTTATAGGAACATGTTTGGTCCATTTCCCTTTTGAGAAGAAATTGGATTCTGTGGGCTCTAAGGAGTAAGAAGTGAGAAGAGCCTAGGAGACATCGTGGAAGAAGCATAGGATTTGACCACGTGTATCAAAGAATCTACTGAATTAAAACCAATAGAAATTTGCCATATGGAATAAAGTTAATTAAGGAGTAGAATGGGTAAAGTAGTGTAGAAAGGGATCCAAAAGAAAGCAATAATTTGGTACAACAGAGGGTTGGACGACTTGACCTGAAAAAGCCCTTTCACACCAGCTTTGCATCGTTTACTAAATCAGCCTTAGCCACGATGTTGTTCCAACTTTGGGGTTCATGAATCGGTAAATTGGTGCATGATCATCCACCAATCTATAGCTCAATCTAATTTATAATAATTAGTAATGGTCAAAAAAGTGGAATTAGATATGGGATCAGTCTCTATTGATTTCAATTTGAATAAGATAGGAATCGATGGAATTGGTTAGAAGCCTTGAAAATGGAATCGATTCTCTAATACTTCTAGATTTTTTATTTGTAGGACTTCTTGATGTTACTACCATAGGAAAGTTTCATCGTTGTTCCATCGTTTTACTCATTGAGAGAAAAAAAAAAAATGACGTAAATAAAGTTGTCGATTTAGAATCAAAATATATTGACCATTTCAAGTTGCAACAAATCGAATCAAAGAAGGATCGGTACAATTTTGATATTTAGAAAAGGAACCTTCTTCAGTACAATTATGTTATCTAAAGCAAAATTGTTCGGTATGAATTGAATAATTCCAAATTACTTGTTCTGGAACTAAACCGAGAATACACATGTATAATAGTTAACATGGGTTATGTATCTTACTATATATAAAATAGAATCTCTCAATATATATATATATATGTATATATATAATATGGGCAATATAATGCTACTCCGTTGGTGTAGATACATGCCAGTGCACACTCTATCATAAACAATATTGTGAAACAATTGCATTGATGGTGATCAATTTAATAAGAATATACATGTATAATAATAAGAACAAGTGTATATGATGTATCTCATAAATTATAAATGTATAATAGTGTCTAGATTTTCAAACCAAATAAATTGTACTGCCTATTGCTTATTAAAACCGAATAAGAAACTGTTAACCATACTAAAACCAAAACAGCTTCGTATAGTTTTGATGTTAAAAATGGATTCATGTTTTTGATATGATACAGTTTTGGTTTTTCCTTTATGTCTCCTGCAGCATATCAATGCCGTATCAAATTTCTATAACCATATCAATTGATACCCTCAAAGTTCTACTTTGAGTAATTTTGGTTTAATCATGAAATATGGGATGAACCATATGATTGAGATAGATCTTTTAACATATGACTAATCCCCTTATAATAACTCATCCAATAGATGGTCCTCAGTACTCACCATCCACATAGTCAAAAGTGGTGGCGGGGACTTGGGGGAGGGGAGGCTGCAAGAAAGTGAAGTATATTACATGATCCAATAGTTATGAATATAATAGAATAGAGGAAAGGCCTATTGACAAGAAATAGGGCTGAAAGCTTTCTTTGTACACCAGGAACTTATGGAAAGAAAGGAAGATTGGCCTAGGCTAGCCAAAATCTTCTTCACCACTGCCCCCCTCTTGGGTGGTACTCTCAAACCTTTCGCTTCTTTCATCAAATGCTCACTTGAAACCAGCCCTACTGAATTGGCTATAAAGGCCAAGATCATCTTCTTCACTTCTCCCCTCTTTGGTGGTACCCTCCTTCCACCTCCCATCTCCAATCGCTGAAATCCACTGAACCCTAATAGATCCTCTCTCTCTCTCTCTCTCTCTCTCTCTCTCTGCTTGTGTGTGTGTTTGTTGGGTGTTTCTGTGTGTTAAAAGGAGTAATAAAGGAGGATTTAAACTGTGAAGCAGTGAGGAAACGTAGGACTTATGGATCTAATTAGCTGCTTCCAGTTGTGTAATTGGTTGTCACAAAGCATGATTGACATAGTCCCTCTCAAGATTTGCAAACCTCAAGTCCTTTTTCATGACCTCTTCAAAAATTGTCCCATGAGAAAATGAGAAGTGGCGATGACATGAAAGCTATACATGAAATGCAGTCAAATTAAGAGTATTGCATTTAATTAAAATTTTAATTCATGACGCAGTTTGTGCCCAAAACAATACTACCACAGGTGTCTTTCAAGTCTTCCAACTCAATTTAGATCCAAAAACAAGAAGTTTCATTAATCTTTGTAGGAATCATGAAGCAATATAATGTTAAAATGAAAAATACTTACCATAATTAACGAAATTATAATATTACAAGAACCCAATAACACCTTGATCAGAACCAAAGTTTAAGAATATAAAATACAAAATGACATTTTGTAACTCTAGTTTTTTTCTCTACTCATTTCAAGGTGAAATTGTACCAATGAGATGCGTACTTGGTCTTCTAGCAATGTGAATTTAATCAATGTACTAGCATTTTTTTTATTTTTTTATTCCTCATGTATTGCCATATGTTCAATAGTAAAGTATCACACTTCTTCTAATTTTAGTAACAAAATGTCATACATCACCAAACATAGTGACAGAAAGAAAACCCTTATTTTTTAAAGGAAAAAAAAAAAAACATTTTTTTAAATAATGAAAAATACATTGATGACAGCCAGCCATATGGCCCATTTTGGGAGATTTCTCTAATTGAATTTGTAGTTTTGTCCTCAAAAGTTCTCTCTTGGACGAGGACCAAATCTACTATTTCTACAAGAAGCTAGCTGTACATGGGTTGTTACCCC
>NC_056558.1:14179700-14190357 GCF_013358625.1 Macadamia integrifolia | reverse complement strand
AAAAAAAAAAAGAAAAAAGTTTACAGATGTTGTATATGGGTTGTCTCAGTGAGTACCGCTCGCATTAGATTAGTAAAATGTTATCACTTCCACATGGTCAAAATTGATAACCTTTTAATCACATGGGATTGTTTGGTAGATTTGGTTTGTCTTCAATTCTTAATCCTCCAAGTTTTATCCAATTCTCTCCCTGCACATGACTAGTGTGTATTTTTAAAATCAAATGGTTGTGAAAGTTTTTTGAATTTCAAATCCCTTTTATTCCTTTAAACAAATTAGAAATTTAGAATGGCGCCGAGAATAAAGATAAGATCTTTTTCATCACAAAATGGGGACATATTATTACAAAAATGGAACTGAATGTGGCCTTCGGTGTGCTTAATCTTTGAAGAAAACAACTTAAATTGAGAGACGAATTAAGCTGACTGTACAAGAGATATTAAAAAGAATCAAGGAGTACAGAACAGAAGAAAAGGCCTATTGACTAAAATTAGGCCCCAAAGCTTTCTTTGTACAACAGGAACATAGGAGAAGCACAATAGATTGGGCTATGCGTGCCAGGATCTTCTTCATCACTGCCGCCCTCTTGGGTGGTGGTATTCTCCTTAAACCTTTCCCTTCTTTTATCAAATGCTCACTTGCATCCAGCCCTATTGAATGGGCTATACTGGCGAAGATCATCTTCTTCACTGCTCCTCTCTTTGGTGGTAGCCTCCTTCCATCTCCTCCTTTCCCCAGTCTCTGAACCCCACTGAACTCTAATGGATCCATTTTCTCTCTCTCTCTCTCTCTCTCTCTCTCTTGTGTGTGTGTGTTTGTGAACAAAAGTAATTAAGAAGTATTTAAGCTGCGAATTGCAGGGAGGATACTTATGAGTTAAGGATCTAAGCTCCTTCCCATGGTGTAATTTTCTGCCAAAAAGGAAGACCAAGTCCCCGCTAGGATCACAGGATTTGCAAACCTTAAGTTCTACTTGACCACTTCAAAAATAGTCCCATGAGAAGTGATATATAATGACAAGAATCCTATACAGTGCAGACAAATTAAGACCATTACATCTAATTGAAATTTTAATTCATGGGGTACAGCTGGACAGATAGATTCAATGGCCGCCAGTGACTCTTGCAATGATATAGGTTTAGTACTGTCCAAGGCAATCCTATCACAGAGGTCCCTTCTAGTTTGATGAAGACTTAATTTTGATCCAAAAACCATAAAAATTAATACTCTTTCTTTGTAAGAATGAGACAAAATATAATGTTTAATTAAAGGAAAATTCTTATTATAATGAAGGATAATAGCTATAATATTGCAAAAATTCGAGTAAAACATTTTAGTCATAGATGTTGTTGGAATTTGGTGATGGGAACTAGTGATTGCTCTATATGTCTTCTCTTTTATTGTTTAAATGAAGAATTAAATATGTTTTATCCTTAAAAGGATCAATCTCATTTCTTGAAGGAGGACCAAAATGCAACCTTTCTAGAAGAAGCTAGCTGTACATGGGTTGTATGGACCATTTTTGAGATTTTAAACCTTGATGATGATGATGATGTTGAAGGCAAAGTTTTTTCACCTGCACAAGGAAGTTAGTTTGTATGGACGGAGTATGATTTCTAGAAGATACTCGAAGACCTTTTAAAAATTCAAATAAGATGGGATTAATTATTTTATTTTATTTATTTATTTATTTATTTATTTGCTTGAGGAAAGATGTGAATCCCATCTTGATTGTTCTTTACAGATCTTTCATGAGATCTTCTTTCTCAGATGTGTGTCTCAGTGAGCGCTATAATTTCAAATTTAATTCTTCTGAGGTTGCCAAACATGTTATGCTGGTAAATAGGGTGTCAAATTTTGGCCCCATGAGCCCAAGGTTCCCTAGAGGGGCCTGGATTTGGATTTTCAGCACGTGTTTCTGAATTAGGATTGGGATTTCAAGACCCAGACCTATCTGGGCCTGGGTTTTGGGTTTTTTAAATCCTCCCTTTCATCTTTTTCTACCGTTAAAAGAGTAATCTTGAAAATTTTGAAGAACCTAGTTTGACCCTTAACAGGATGAGTTCTGATCATATATATTCAAGGAGCAAATGGGTCCAAAATAATAAGTCTTATAACTGAGGCCCAGCTTATTCTGACCTAGCTACCTCTTGTTTATTTGCCATAGCCCAGCCCATGGGCTAAAAGACCCCAACCCAAACCCAGTATTACCAAGCCCAATTCAAACCCCAAAAGCCTGGCCGGACATGTCACTTTATGGATTTGATACCTGGGTTCCATTCCTCAAAAGGAATCTGTTCTTGATAAACAGAGGTTGATTGAGCATAACCTGGCTGCGTCATGCGACATAGTCAAGTAAGTGAGTGCAAAAACTGCTGGAAGATCTAAGGGGTTGTTTCATCTTATGGGTCAATTCGTAAGAACCCGTATTACACTGTAGTAGACGATTATATTTCTAAGAAGAATGACCGATGACATGACTCAGCCCCACCTAGTGTTTATGATTTTATTTGTGAATCAATCTATCCTTATATAAGTTGTCGCTTCATTCAAAGATTAATTGAGATACTTCTATATTATCAGTTCATTAGATAATATTTCCAACATCAAATATAAGGTGAGGAGAGAAGAAATGGGAATGAAGCTACATCACTTCACAAATGCCAATCATTTGTTGGTATAATTCTATAAATAACCTTGACTACTTATCCACGGGTAAGCCAATATCTCTACTATGGTTTAAAAAATCCGATTGAGATTAGTGAAATCGCCTAAATTGTATCGGTATCAATTAAGATCGATCCAAAGGTAAAATGGTAATAAAACCAATTTTTTTTTATAAATTATTTGAGATAAATTTGACTAATCTAATTTGATTCAAAGCGATCCGAATCGATATTGATAGAGAGCGATCCCAAGATCCAAAGATTACGAACCTTGAACTCTACTTAATGGTAAATCTTTTGAATGTATTGGAACTTGATTTCTACTATTCATGATTTTTACACCTTTCGTGGTGCTTGGACTAGTGTTGGGTTAGTGAATAATTGAGAGACATGATTCATAATTATTCACTAAGACATTACATTGATGGTGATGGTGTCCAATCAGCCCATAGTAATAAACTTTGGCCAAAACCAATCCTCCATCTAAAGGAAGAGAGAACAAACAATTCCATTTGCTTTCTAATAAAACAAGAATCCTTAGAATGGGATTACAACTCAAGCACCTTTTATGATTTTGAGAAGAGTTGCTCTTTGGAGAGCACAGTACGATGAAATTTGGTAAGCTGGTGTCAGGGGGGAGTTAATGTCTATCGTTGACTTCTAGTAAATCAAGCGGGGAGGCCTGAGAGGCGGTGGTTTACTCTGTGGCGGATGTCAGCGGTTTGAGTCGGCTTATCTCCAGCTCGTGAACTTAGCCGATACAAAGGTAAATTTATGACAAATGTATTATAACAGCAAAGCTTTTCTAATCTAGCTAGTGACTTGAGTGATGAATCTGTCAGAGTAATGAATATTACATCCTTAATTAATAAAAAAATCAATAAATAAATAAAGGGAAAAAGGTTCGTTGGGTGAGTGTGGTCCCTACGTCTAGACTCATATGGAGCGAAATAACCTTTTTATACCTATGAAATGATAAATAATGGCCTTTGTTGATGCTTTCTCATACATTCTTATTTTATCCCCACACACTCGTTGTCCATGATTCCTCGACAGGTAATACTTCCTCATAAATATATTAAGGGACGAGGGGTGAAAGTCATGTTTGTAAGTAGAAGTAGAAAACTGAATTAAAGAACCCAAGGGGTTAACGCAATTGATGAGCAACGAACTTGATACGAGCCGTAAACTTAAATGTTCTAAGTTCGACTCCCATTAAGTGTACCTTGGGTCACTCACACAGGGGTGTTTATTGAATGGTTTTAACATTGACCATGTGCAAATCAAAGTCACAATCTATAGACAGTCATTAAGAAAAAGACAGTTATACGCGGTGGCCACAGGAAAAGTTGATAACGTTTGTTTCCATCTTTGTTCTTCCACCCTGTCGGTGGATAAGAGAAAGCAAAATGATGGGACTCCATCCAATCTTTTCTGCCAAGTTTCCAAATCCATATGTGATGTTGTATCCGCTTTTAGAGGGCAGGTGATCGAGTAATGAACATTGGCAATTTTTTATATCTAAAAGGTTTTAGGGGCACATAGAAAAGAACTTATTCAATTTCTTCAAAGATCTGCAAAATTAAAATAAAGAACTTAAATTTGTAGTAGTAGCCTAAGTTTAGGCTCCATTAATTTGATTATAAGGAATTAAAGGAAAGAGAAGTTAAATATTAAAAAAAAAATTGTCTATATCACTAACTTTAAACAATTTCATATTTGATAAATTTGATTATTAAATTTCATTTTATTTTGTATTTAAATCCTTTTGGTTTAAAATAAAGAAAAAAAATTTGGATAAAAGAATGGTAACTTGCCGTGTAGTTATTGCACCAATGCCTAAGCCATTGAAGGAGCACACAAAGGGACAGAGGGATCATTTTATAGAAACATATGAGAGGGCATAGGGATTAAATATGGTAAGAAATTTAAGTAATTTATATAAATATGTGAAATAACAACGATTACAAAAGTTTTTTTGTTTTTTAGTTTTTTGAAAGTTTTCACTTTCCGGTCTAACGGTTAAATTTTCCTTGCAAATAAACCTAGCCTTAAGTATTCAAGTGAATCAAAATACATAGAATCTGGATCTTATACTCACGTGATAACTATTTCCATCTCGAGATCCACCCCATAACCTGCAAGATCATCTCTTATATGTAGAACCCACACCCCATGAATAGTAGATCCCATTTTAGACTTGAAAGCCATGTACTAAACAAAAAAAAATTATGCATGGTCCACAAAAGATGTAAAACCCTTAAATCAACATAGGATTCTTCATGTAGTTAATATGATCCAAGATATGGAAAGAGATCACACGTTGACTCGTTCATCAAATTTAGGGTAAATAAAGATTGCCTAGGGTTTAGCCAAAAAAGAAAAAACTAATGAGAAACCTATTCCCCCTAACACGGCGTCGGGTTTGTCTTACTTTAGAACAAAATTAGATTCTTATTCTTCCTTGTATTCACACAATACACTTCACTTCAAAGAAAAATAGTGTATGCTCAAAGTAATCTTCATTATTGATCAATTGCCTTAGTCATTGAGAGAGAGAGAGAGAGAGAGAGAGAGAGAGAGAGATTTAGACTTAATTAAACTATTAACACATGGAGAGCAACCATTTTATTTATTTATCTTTTGCTTCTTTTAATAATGCGAAAGTGAATCGATTAATGGTTATGATCTAATTTTAATTACTGTCCTAAACATATGTATCTAAAATAACGTCCTAACCATTCGTCATCTAAGAATTTAAAGACGCAAGCATGCAATTAAAACTAAATAAATAAATAACTGAAAATAAACAACACACGCAATTAAAAAAAAACAATAAACGAAAAAAAATACTGAAATAAAAATAAAGTAAAAGAAAGGGGTTAAAGCTAGAGAGAGACTCACTCACAAGTAGGTTTCTCTACTTAACCCGAGGGATGCATCATGATATGAGCTTCCCTACTTGACCAAGGTAGTTCCATTTTAAATATGTATAATGCATATTTTACTACCCTAGATTTCACACATAAATGTGCTCATCAGTGCCATCAAACCTTGGAACTTCTAAACGTAGGAAACATGGATTGATTTGTGTACCCTTGGAGAGCAGAGCTCCCTCACTGTCCACCTGCGATTGAGGCGCACCCCTTCAAAATATTGCATCCTTGTGAGTTAACGCTTCCATGAACAATGGCTGCAAGCTTTTCAAAGATTCAGCAATCTCATCAAGCTTCGCATCAGTGTCTTTCTTGTACTGATTATGGCTGGCCTGCATACTCCTGATTTGGTCATCAACCCTAGCATGGGTATAGTCCACCATAGAAACAAGAATGAAAGCACCAATTTCTGTTTTTTGGTGAAAGCACCAATTTGTTATGAACGAAGAAGATTGGGAAAAGTAAAAAACTAAATTCGAGTTTCAGTGAACTCCTTAGAAGGTTTGAGAAGAAGAATTGTTTATTTCTTGCATGTCTGTCCTCCCATACAATGTCTCCATTTATACTCTTTTACAAATTGAAGAATCCATTGTCTATTCTACTCAAATAACTCTCTCTGTCCACTAACTAATTCTTTACAATTTTTTAACCATTGGCTTATGTCATCTTGTAGTCTCTGGTCCAACCCAGTTCTCTTCTCATTCTGGTACTCCTCTTCCTGTTCTGCTGGTCTTGCTATTTGGAGTAACAGTATTAGAATGGACATTTGACTCTTCATCCAATTCCTTATTGATGGTGTTAATAATTTGCTGATGATCTAAGACTATAGGGCTATTCATTCTAGATTTACCCAAATGAGGATGATGAATGATGTATGATTTAGAATTTTTTTTTTATTTTTATTCAAGATCATCTAAGCCATCAATCTATGCTTAGTGAAAAGATCAACCTACTCCAATGATTTTAATTTAATAGCAAAACAGAAAAATAAGTCATCGCAAGCATCCAAAACATACACATATATATTAATGATGATGATGTGTCAAGCTTACATATCCAACTCTACTAGCTAAGTTCTCGTTCATATTAATAATCACAACTGAGCTAGCATTTATATTAGAAAAAAAAGTGTGGAGAAGATGGTGATGAAGATGTCGGTTTAAATAGCTAGGACTGGTAAGATGTGAACCATACTATAGCTTCACGTACCGATGGCTTTAATCATGTGCTTCTTCTTGACATCCCCTCTCTTGGCCTTGGGAATGCCACCCTTCTTTGGTGGTACTCTACTGAACCCCGGCACCGTCTTGAGAGTTTGATCACTTTTGATGTGCACTTGATAATCACCAGAACCGCTCAGTCCTCTGTGTGTGTGTGTGAGAGAGAGAGAGAGAGAGAGAGAGAGAGAGATGTAACGTGATTGTAAATGGGGGATGGTGGAAGCTATTTAAAGACAGGTGGAGGGAGAGAGATAGATGGGATAGCAAATGGAGAGCGGATCAGGTTCACGTATGAGAATGTACGAGAACAATCCTGGTCCGTGGATATAGAATCAATTTTCTCTTTTTATTTAATTGATTTTATATCCATAGATCAGTAGTGAACGAGAACATTATCATATGTGAATTTGATCCGTTCACTGACAAATGGGGCTTTGGATTTTAGCGGAGAGTGGGATGAGGATGTCTATAAAAGACAAGATTATACCGCATGTATAATCTAAACAGTAGAACCAATAGAAATATGCCACATAGAGTAAAGAGGAGTAGAATGGGTCAAGAAGTGTTTGAAAAGAAGAGAAAAACGAAAGCAAGAATTTGGTTTGATACCACAAAGACGCAGGGGACGGTGAAAATGGAATGTTGGGAAACTAGGGTTCGGCCCTTCATACTAGCTTTGCATCGTATACTAATCAAGTAATTAGAACAGTGGGTCAGCCATATTCACTTTCGGTGAATTGATTCAGAATCTCAGATCTCGGCCGATCCTATGGATTGGAGAAGGGATAGAGAGCGATGAATGAGTTGCCGGAGTTGATTAAGGGTGCTTTTTTTTTTTTAAATGAATTTAGGGAGAGAGAATGCTACTCGTCTCGTGGCCCTGAACTAATGTGGTGGGTAGTGGTAGTGTGCATCGAAGCATCCGATAGAGGTGGAGGGTGGTCATCTTGCACATTTGTGCATAGTTGTCGAAGCACATGATCAGGTAGCATTCTCTTCTCCTTAAATTTATTACAATTTACAATGATAAATTAATCATTTCTATTAACTTTTTTAAAAATAAAAATACCTTATAAGTTTTTTTCTTGTGAAATAAAAAAAGCATTCAACAATGGTAAATATAAACTGTCGCAAAGAAAGTTATTTAATAATAAAATGAAAATTTCTATCATTCCCTTAAATAGGGGTGTCAATCGGTTGATTGGGTCTAGTTTCGGTCGGGTTGAATCGGTTTCAGTCTAGGAATGATGGAGACCAAAATCAATCCGTTAAAAAACTTTGATTTTCAGTTGGTTTTGATTTTTCAATAATGGGTTATTACCAGGTTAAATCGATTTATTATTGGGTTTGAACCATAACGAAATCTTACATTCATAACTTGTAGCGACAAGATTTGACGGAAAAAAAAAAAAACTTTAAATTTATGATTAAATCATGGTTTATCATTGTAAGGGAAAGATAACTAATTTGAAACCAATTGATAACAGATTACTAAGAAGATAACTGATACTGAAATCACAAAATGAACCCTATTATCCAATCATTCATTTAACTATCCAACTAGTTTTGTATAATGAACAAACAAATCAATGGAAACATTATTACAATTTACAAATCAATTCCTTACAATAAAAAATATTCTCACTAATATTGTAAAAAATGGATAGTCAATTCACCAATTTATAATTTCATAATCATTTGTTTTTATATCGGTTTCATTTGGTTTGGATAGGTTTTTAGTCAGTACCAATATACCTCAGTCCAAAACCAATCCAATAAAGATCAATTTGGTTCGATTCAGATTTTTTCGATCGATTTTGGTTGGTTTTATCAGGTCGGGCTAGGTTTTGACACCCCTACCCTTAAACTTACCCCATATTTTCTCTAACTTTTATTTCAAAAGTTGACTCTAATTTTCATCCAAAAGTGAATTCTTACCTCTCCTTCAATTTTGTTTTAAAATGGCCAAATTTCATGTCATTTTCACCTCTTAATTGATCACCTCTCCCATTTATTTCCTGATTTTGTTTCTTTATAAAGTTTTTTGAGAAAATTACATTGTCACCCCCTGAACTTTGGTCCTTATTCAACACCACCTCTTGGACTTTTCGAAACGTCAAAGCCACCTCCTAAAAATTCAAAAAATTCCAAATTGGTCCCTACCGTTAGTCGACCGTGTTAAATGAATGAAAACCTATTAGCTTTTTTACAATATACCTAAAATATCCCCACCTATTGTGAGAGGACAATATTGCCCTCTCTTTTATTTGTTTCTTCTAAACCCATCTCCCATCTCACTCCTCACTCACTCGGTCGAACAAGAAGAAGAAGAAGACGGTACAGTAACCTGCAACTCGATCGTGCCCTCCGGCGTTCGATTCTCAGGTGGAAAGCTGACCGGCATGCGAATCTCTTTCCTCCGGCGTGCAAACCTCTTCCATCCGGCATGCGAATCTCTTTCCTCCGGCGTGCAAACCTCTTCCATCCGGCATTCGAACCTCTCCCCCCTCCGGTGTCCGAACCTCTCCTGCTGTGTTAGCTCAACAGTAATTGTTTGTTTAGATCATCAAAATTGATTTAAGAGATTCAATAATTAGCTAAGATCTCTTTCTTGTCTTGTTTTCCTTTCAAAGTCTAATTCTTGTAGCTTATTTGATCACAGATGATGGACCCAACAATAATGGTGTGTACCCTACAAGCCAACCCACGTGAGCCACATCATTTTCTGTCGTTCATTGCAGATGAGAATTGTGATTCTTATTGAGACTTGAGAGCCATCAATGTCTATCTTTCTCTCAAAAAAAAAAAATTCTCATTATCCAGATACTCATAGCAGAGGGAACTGAGAAGAACCCAAGATGGAGAAGACAAAAAATTACAGTAATGAACAAAGCACAATGGCGATATTGTACTGATTCTTCATTTGATTTCCATTGAACATTTGCGGATTAAAGAAAAAAAAAACATTGATTTCATCTTAGAAATCACAACTTAATCCTCACAAATTCACAATTGGATAAGATCTTGTTTGTGAATGATTTTAATTTCCACTTTACAAGAACACATTTTTGTGTTCTATCTGTTCTACTGGATGGGTTTGAATTAGAAATTCTATCTGATCCTCTTGAATCTGCAAATCGAGGAGTGCTATGTGCTGTGGAAAACCTGCATTCGTCTCCTGTCAAGACCCAATCGAAATCTGGGTAGTTTCGGCCCTCTGGTATTGAGAGACGACCTTGAATTTGATAAGAAACAATATGGTTGTTTAGCAGAAAAGGATCCTCTGCTAAGACGACCTGCATTCTATCTATCTCACACCCCTCCTTCCCTCCCTCTCATTGTGTTCAAAAGGGGAATTATTGTTATCCTTCATCATCTTAGTTTTGCACAGTAGATAAGAAACAATATGGTTGTTTAGCAGAAAAGGATCCCCTGGGTACTCAACTTTTGTGGCAGAGTAAGTTACAGTTAATAGAAAGAACTGGTTCTCATGGCCATTGTTACCACTAATATGTTAAATAGATTTCCCTTTTGTATTCCTTTTTATTTTTCCTTCCCCGCCCCCCTCCCCTCCCTTGTTTAGCAGTAAAGGTTCCTCTGGGTACTCAACTTCTGCAGCAGAGTAAGTTACAGTGAATAGAAAGAACTGGTTCTCATGGCCATTGTTACCACTAATATGTTATTTAGGGCCTGTTTGGTATCGTTTCTGTTTCAGAAACGTTGTTTCGTTTCAAAAACGAAAATTTCAGTTTCTGTGTCAAAACGCAGTTTTTAAACGAAAAAATGGTGTTTTAAAATTTCAGATTTTTATCGGATTTTTTTTTTTTTTTTTTTT
>NC_056558.1:14166476-14179680 GCF_013358625.1 Macadamia integrifolia | reverse complement strand
GGGGAGAGGTTCGCATGCCGGAGGAAAGAGATTCGCACGCCGGTCAGCTTTCCACCTGAGAATCGAACACCGGAGGCCACGATCGAGTTGCAGGTTACTGTACCGTCTTCTTCTTCTTCTTGTTTGACCGAGTGAGTGAGGAGTGAGATGGGAGATGGGTTTAGAAGAAACAAATAAAAGAGAAGGCAATATTGTCCTCTCATAATAGGTGGGGGTATTTTGGGTATATTGTAAAAAAACTAACAGGTTTTCATTCATTTAACACGGTCGACTAACGACAGGGACCAATTTGGAATTTTTTGAATTTTTAGGGGGTGGCTATGACGTTTCGAAAAGTCCATGGGGTGGCGTTGAATAAGGACCAAAGTTCAGGGGGTGACAATGCAATTTGGATAAAACTTTATCCTTGTCGCTGACCAGGTAGCGATATTGCCCTAAAAATATAAATATTTTAATAATAAATAGTTTTATGAGAAAATGTTGGGTATGTCACAGATATACCCAGATCTATGTCTCTCTCTCTCTCTCTCTCTCTTATAAAACTTCCCTTTGTCCCTCCCATCCCAGTCCTTTTATTGATTAAGCTGCGCTAGTTCAAAAAAGCCAATGATATACTTAATCTCCTTCCTAAATTTGTTTATTTATTTTGGTAGAACCTTCTTAGTTTATTTAGTGGAGGCATTTACCACAGCTAAAAGTAAACCTTTAGAAAATTTTAATGTTAAATAATTAAGTTATTTAGTGGCGATAGTTACAGGTGCACAAAGGTTATTTTTCACGGATGTTAAATATTACTATTGCTTCTTTATCAAAAATAAATAAAAAAATAAAATTAAAAAAATTACCATTGCCAAATGTTATAAATACGGTCGATTTTGGGAACCAATGGGATTAAATCAAATAGCTCCGGTAATTAATTTCAGGCCAGTCTGGCAAGCTCGATTTAGCCCGATCCGATTAATAACATGTCGGTTCAAGCCCAATCCATTTATCTTCGGTCATTTTCAATGCAAGGGTGTAACCTCATGGGCCCCAACTGATTATTAACCCAACTTAGCCCAACACATTTAAAACCCAATTAGAGTCTTTTTACTTAACCCAACATGTACAAGCCCGATAAGAGTTGAACGACTAATTAACTTGTTTATACTGATTATTGGTAGCTCGATTAAAGATCCCTACTTGATTGACCGATTATAAATAAGACCATGAAACCATATGAGGCCTAAATTACTTAAACCGATCGATCATGATGCAAGATCCTAGAGTGAAAAAATCCAATTAAATCCAACAAAAATGGGCCCATCGCAATCGATTGACACCCCCAGACTCCTTATAAGTTGAGCTAAATGGAATAGTTTACCTTCTCGTCCTGTCAAGCTTTACCTTTTTCTTATCGAGGAAGACCTCTCTTTCACATCCGGAGGCATTTTTTTAAGGAACTCCAAAGGATTTGCACAAGGATGTAATCAATCATTTGAGTGGGCATAATTATCTCTTTCTCACAAAATTGATGGTTTTTTTGGGAAGAGTGTGAATGAGCTTAAGCATCCATTTAGCTGGCAAATCAAATCAAGTAGGTAACTAGACGCACTGTGAAATACTGGAACCCACTCATGGAGGTAGCGTGGATGCCAATGCCTCAAAAAGGGTCATTCATCTCTCCCAAACTTAACATTACATGTATGTGTTCGCCATTACATAATTTTTTATTAGGGTGGATGAAGGTTCCTTAAAAGGCAGTTTGACTTCTACATCAGCACATGTGTTAATAAATAGTATCAATAAAAGGATTTTCCCTTTTTATGAGAGGTCCCATGTCTAGAAATAGGGGTCACATTGCTTGCTTTTTAGGCTTCTTTTATTAAAAGTATGCCTTTACATATTTTACAGATACGTTTTGTTTCCTTAATTTATTAAAGATAATTCAATATATGAAAGAATTGCCCCCCAACTTAGTGAGGTGTTCGGGTTTTTTAGTGCCATTATGAAATTGTAGCATCGCTATGACTGGAAAGCAACATAGAGCTTTCAATGATGCAAGTGAAGGCAACTATATAGCATATACAACAGCTAGCATATCAACATCATCCAACAAATCTTTTCGTAAAGAAGTCATTCGTAAGCACGCTAGTTGATCTACGACCACTCTCTCTCAATTTAGAATGCCAACAAAGACGAAATGTAAACTAAGTGCAAAGTGTATGATTTGGAAAATTAAATGAAATTCTTGTTTACCCAAAAAAAAAAAGAATGATATGAAAAATTGACAACGAAAACGATACCTTCAATTCCAATCTTTTACCTCATAAATTCTTCAAACAAATTTAGGGAATTCATCATAGGAGAGGTGGCACTCTTTTTAATTACCAACAACGAATTAAGAAGAACGGAGAGGTGGCCTTTCAGCTTTACCGGTCATGACTCCAACAATATGCTTCTTAATGTCTCCTCTCTTGGCCTTGGGAACGCCACCCTTCTTTTGGGGTACCCTACGCCACGCCGATTCCGTCCGGAAGGTTGTTTGATCACCACTTTCGATATGCTTTTGACCACCAGAACTGCTCATAATTGTGTATGGATAATGGATGAGAGAGAGAGAGAGAGAGAGAGAGAGAGAGAGAGAGAGAGAGAGAGTAAGTAGTTGTGGTTACTTGAGAGGGGTAGTGGAACCTTTCCATATTTATAGGAACATGTTTGGTACCTTTCCCTTTGAAATGAAATTGGATTCTGTGGGCTCTAAGAAGTAAGTAAGAAGAGCCTAGGTGACATCGTGGAAGAAGCATAGGATTTGACCACGTGTATCAAAGAAACTTCTGAATTAAAACCAGTAGAAATATGCCATATGAAATAAAGTTAATTGAGGAGTAGAAAGGGTAAAGTAGTGTCTGAAAGGAACCGGAAAGAAAGCAAAAATTTGGCACAACAGTGGGTGGGACGACGGTGGTATTTGACTGGAAAAAGCCCTTCACACCAGCTTTGCATCGTTCACTAAAACAGCCTCAGCCACAGATGTTCCAACTTTGGGGTTCATGAATCAGTAAATTGGTGCATGATCATTTACCAATCTATAGCTCAATCTAATTTCTAATCATGAGTAATGTTTAAAAACGCGGAATTAGATATGGGATCAGTCTCCATTGATTTCAATTTGAATAAGATAGGAATTGATGGAGTTGGTTAGAAGCCTAGAAATAGGAATCGATTCTCAAGTACTTTTGGATTTTTTATTTGTTAGACCTGTTCATGTTATTACAAGAGAAAAGTTTCATTGATGTTCAATCATTTTACTCATTGAGAGAAAAAAAAAAATAAAAGAAGTAAGGTTGTCAATTTGGAAACAAAGTATACTGACCATTTAAAGTTGCAACAAACCGAATCAAAGAAGGATCGGTACAATTTTGATATATAGGAAAGGAACCTTCTTCAGTATGATAATTTTGTTATCTAAAGCCAAATTGTTCGGTATGAATTGAAACATACCAAATTAATAATTAATATGGGTAATGTATCTTAGTGTGTATATATATAATAGAACCTTTCAATATATATAATACAGGTGATATAATGCTACTCCGTTGGTGTAGATGCATGGCAGGGCACACTCTATCATAAGCAATAGTGTGAAACAATTGCATTGATGGTGATTAATTTAATAATAATACACGTGTATAATAATAATAATAATTATGTATTATGTATCTCATAAATCATAAATGTATAACATAATATCCAGATTTTTAAACCAAATAAAAATTGTATTGACTATTGCTTATTAAAAGCGAATAAGGAACTGTCAAGTATACTAAAAAGCAAAATGGCTTGGTACAATTATGGTATTAAAAATGGATTCATGTTCTCAATACGAGACAGTTTCGGTTTTTGCCCTTTTTATCTCCTGCACCAAATCAATGCCATACCAAATTCACATAATCATACCAATTGACACCCTCAAAGTTCTACTTCAAATAGTTTTGATTTAACCATGAAATATGGAGTAAACCATATGATTGGGATGAAATCTTAAGTTGACATATGACTAATCCCATAATAGTAACTCATCCAATGGATGTTCCTCAGGACTCATGCCTTCCACATGGTCAAAAGTGGTGGCCGCTTTTGCGAAGAAAGACAATTTAAATTAAGAGGAGAGGAGAGGGGAGGGGACCACGGATTTACTTCTTGGTATTTATATTGGTATAGGTGTTGGTTGATATCGATCTGATTCGGATTGATATTGAAGAGGATTGGTATGTAGCGGTCATTTTTATTTCTTATTTTTTAAAAAAAATATGAATTTTTTTACCATTTTACCCCTGAAACAATACGGGCATCAATCCGAATCGGTTAAGGATCAGGGATTGGTCTCAAACGACATCAATATAATACAATCCATACGATACCGATACTTGAAACCATGGGGAAGGAGAGGGGGAGGCTGCAAGAAAATGAAGTCTGTTACATGATCCAATAATTATGAATATAATAGAATAGAGGAAAGGTCTATTGATAAGAAATAGGGCTAACGCCAGGAACTTATATAAAGAAAGAAAGATTGGCCACTGCCCCCCTCTTGGGTGTTACTCTCCTTATACCTTTCCCTTCTTTCATCAAATGCTCACTTGAAACCAGCCCTACTGAATTGGCTATAAAGGCGAAGATCATCTTCTTCACTACTCCTCTCTTTGGTGGTACCCTCCTTCCACCTCCCAACTCCAATCGCTGAACTCCATCTCTCTCTCTCTCTCTCTCTCTCTCTCTCTCTCTCTCTCAGTGTTTGTTGGGTGTTTCTGTGTGTTAAAAGGAGTAATAAAGGAGGATTTAAACTGTGAAGCAGGGAGGAAACGTAAGACTTAAGGATCCAATTAGCTGTTTCCAGTTGTGTTATTGGTTGTCACAAAGCATGATTGACATAGTCCCCCTCAATTTGCAAATCTCAAGTCCTTTTTCATGACCTCTTCCAAAATTGTCCCATGAGAAAATGAGAAGTGACGATGACATGAAAGCTATACATGAAATGCAGTCAAATTAAGAGCACTGCATTTAATTAAAATTTTAATTGTGACGCAGTTTGTGTCCAAAACATTACTATCACAGATGTCTTTCAAGTCTTACAACTTAATTTAGATCCAAAAACCACAAGTTTCATTAATCTTTGTAGGAATCATGAAGCAATATAATGTTAAAATGAAAAATTCTTACAATAATTAACGAAATTATAATATTACAAGAATCCAATAACACCTTGATCAGAACCAAAGTTTAAGTTAAAATAACTAAAATACCATCAAATGAAGATAAATATAAAATACAAAATGACATTTTTTGTAACTCTAGCTTTTTCCTCTACTCATTTTAAGTTGAAATTGTACCAATGAGATGCTTACTTGGTCTTCTATCAATATGAATTTAATCCATGTGTGCTGCCATATGTTAAATAATAAAGTGTCATTCTTCTTCTAATTTTTAGTAACAAAATGTCATACATCACCAAGCATAGTGACGGAAAGAAAACCCTTATTTTTAAAGGAAATCTCGGGCCCATATCCCAAGATTTCCCTAATTGAATTTGTAGTTTCGTCCTCAAAAGGAAAAAAATTTGGCTGCTACCCGGGTTGCAACCAAACCCTCTACTGGCAGCCAAAGAAATGGAATAATTCACTTCCTCCTAATGTTCACAAATACCCTCTTAGGTTATAGTATTTTCCAAAATACCCTTTTATATTCTATTTCTTTGGCTACCACAGGGGTTGCAGCTACTGCCTGGGGCTAAATTTTGTTTCCTCAAAAGTTCTCTTGGAGGAGGACCAAATCCACTCTTTCTACAAGAAGCTAGTTGTACATGGATTGTTACCCCTAAAAAATAAAAATAAAAGTTGTACATGGGTTGTCTCAGTGAGTACATCACACATTAGATTAATTAAAAGAGTAAATATCATTCTCCTCCCTTGAACTATGGCGAAATATTAACTTGACCTCACACCTTTTTGAAAATATCACCCACCTTCCCTACTGATATTTTTTGATAATACTCAAAATACCTCCTAATTGTGAAAAACCCAAGAGACCCTTAATGAAAAACTCATTATTCTCCTAAAGAGGCAGTCACCTAGGGGCGCTATCCCAAGAGGCAGACACGGGAAAAATACATGCCATAGTAGCAAGAATATGAGTAGGCTACACCATATCTCCGAGCAAATGAAGGACTCGAAACCCCGAAAAGTGAGTAGCTAATAAAGAGATATCTTGAGCAATAGTCTAGAGTTCAGGGGAGACCGAATCAGAATCTCCATATGTTGAACATCACTTGTTCGCTCCCCTTTGTTGCTGAAGCTCATGGACTCCTGAGGATCATAGAAATCTTCACCCTCTTTTGTCTCTTTCCAAATTGAATGTGATCGACTTTGGCAAATCCTCGGTCCAAACCAATCTGTCATCGAAGTTGTTGTTTCCAATATCGCCATCATGGAAACTGTTCCGACCCGTCTCCTCCTTATTAGGGTTGCGAGCAGTAACAATAGTAGGTGGTCGAAGATCCTGGGTAGAACCAACAACCTAGAGTTTGAGTCTCTTTCATTCTCATCGATGGTGGTGCCTCCTTCTGTAGCTCATTGGTTCAACGGGATGTCTGATGAAATTTATAACATCATAATTCATAAATCATAATAAAGATCTTGTCAATACATTATGAGTCATTACAATACAAGAGGAAAAAACAACACACCGTTTACCTTCGATAGCATGTTGTTTTCAATAGAGCTTAACGTAGCCATTGATGCCGTCCTTGCACAATCAACATTTTTCTTCTTCAATGGAGGTAGGTTTCTCCCCTTAGTATTTTCTCAATGCACTTCTCTAATGGATGAGATTAGTACGTAGTCATACAATGGGAGACCTAGTCTCCTTTAATAACATAATGTCTATCTCCCATTATGGTAGGCCAATCAATTAGAGAACAATATTTCCTATTTGCAACAAACTAATATGGTGGGTATCCTTAATAGAATCCAAGTTAATTGACAATCAAATCAAATATTGGGTTTCCGTAAATTCAATAAATCGTCAATTGGGACATATTAGAAAATAAATCCTACAATCTTCCACTTAGACCATTTGACTAGTTCCTAATAACCCAAGTTTTATTTATGAAAAACAAGTTAAAAGATTTGTTTATTAAAACAACAATTCTTGGATTCCAACAATTTTAGAAAACAACTCAATGTGGTCACTTTAACAAAACACTCCATCCTTGGTTGCATTCAATAATACTTTAAATGAATGGAACTATTGATAAGAACTATGATGGTTATGCGTCATTTATTAGTCGAGACACTCCCTTTCACAATCACAGTATCAACAATCCCACTCAAACTGGTTCTTCAGCAAAGAAACAAATAATAAACGGTCCAAATAATAATATCTCATTTATATCAAAGAAATGTGTATACATAATGATAAAATAAGAAACATTCAGAAACCACATATAATGTGATCACTATAAAGGAGTGTCATGTACAAATACAAATGACCAAACACATTAATTCTTAATCAGATTTATGTCTGCGATAAGATTCGCGTAAAACTTTGGCGTACTTATGCCTTAGTTATAATCATCATATTGGTCATGATATGTACAAATATACTCTTGTTAGTGAATTATATTTATAAAACTGTATTAAATTCTCAAAAAAAATTGCTTTGCAAAAATGCTTATCATTCTTGGAGTAATTCACAGCTATAATATTATCTCAATATATTCTCAGCTATTCAAAATGGCGTCGACAACCCGAAGTCTTGAGATAATGACAATATTGCTATAGATATGGCCTTAAAGCACATCACATGTCACGAACTTTGCTTTCAAAATAAAAGTAAATAGTCAATAGTGTTTCTTAAACTTCAATGAAACTGTCTCACCATTAAGTAGAAACTCATGTCTAGATATAGATTTTCTACATTGAGGCATCATACATAATCAAAGTCCTTACATCTGATGACTTCCGAATAATCAGATTCTCTACTGGTAAGCATGCAATTCTTAGTTTCCTTAAGGTATCTTATTACTTTCAATCATATAGTTGCCCAATATAAAACTAATGTCATGACGAATGCCAAAAATATTACTTATATTCTGAATATTCTATGAGCATTACTTTAAATCAATTTTATCACATTAGATTATAGATGCAACACTTGATCAATAAATCTACATATTGTATCCCTCTAAAACTTTATCAATATAGGTTTCTTGTGATAGCCTAGATAATTGGCAAGATCTATGATAATATATCTTTAAGTCGATAACAAAAGAAGCTAAACACATATCTTTCATTTAAAAATTCTTGAGAGAAACAATTTCGTATTGCTCATCTAAATAAGATTATTCATATATAAAATCAGAAATATAAAGATGCTCCCATTGAGTTTCAGATATATATCTATAAAGATATGTTCTCAGCAAATTTGAATAAAAAAAAAACCAAAATGTGGTTAAATATGATATATACCACACCACTATCAAGAAATTTGTTTAACTTTACATACGAATTTCTTATACATGCACATTAAATCTTTTTTATTCATTAAATTCTTCATATTGGTTCATGTAGATTTTCTCATTTAAATCTTTATTTAAGAATATACCCTTCACATCCATTTGGTGAAGCTCTAGGTCATAATAAGCCACCAATGCTAAAATGATCCTAAGAGAATCCTTCTTAAAAATAAAAGAGAAGATTTTATGGTAATCAATGTCCTCTTTATTTTCTGAGTGAAATTTTTATAACTAATCTGACTTTATATCTTTCAATATTATCTTTCAAGTTACAATTAGTTTTAAATACATACAACCAATCACATTAAAGCTCTTAGGTAGTTTGAATGAGTTCACAGACATCATTATCACTAACTGATTTCATCTTATCTTTCATGGCATCTATCCACTTTTGAGAGAACCTGCATCATAATGGCATGTGAAATTTATGTCATTTTTTATTCTAATATCAAACTCTGATTGTTTGAGATATACTATACAACCATCTGGAATAGCAAACATTTAACTTTCAAAGATCCAACATAAATTTTGGTTGAAGAACATTCATAGTATTCCCTGTGATAACTACATCATAGAGTATTATATCTTTTATAGTTTGTTTAGCGGATTATTTTCAATAGTCACCTGTGGAACAATACTATCACGATATACAAACATCAGTGTAAAAATTTGATATTTCTTAAACACTATATTATATGGTTTCTCACTCCCACTAATGTTATCATTCTTTAAAATTCTAGTAGTTCATATTTACACAATTCTGGTACTACGTGTGGCTTTAAAGATACAACCATTTGACCACTAATAATTATCCATGAAGTAATAATTTATGATTTTAAAGTTAAATTTCAATTTATGAAATTTAAACAATAAAGAATTTACCTATAATGTTACGTACTAATTCCATAAGAGTACGATTGTATCTTCTGCAATGCCAAGTGTACCCGAAATTGGGGAGTTAGACCCTTCATCTTAAATAATCGGACAAATATAATAATCATTATGACAATTAATATATTTTAGTTAGATTGCTTATCTTTAATGTAATCTGAACAAATAGTGAAATCAGTGAAATCAAAACTTGACATTATTTTTTTCCTCACTAATCTCTTTTTTTTAGATCTAGCTATATGACCTAAGCATTTATGTCATAAGGGCTAAAATTCAACATTGTTGGATCCACCTTATATACAAAGTAAGGTGAGAGTTTCTAAAAGAGAAATATAATTCAAAATAATTTTACAAAAATCACTATATAAATATCTAATATAAACTAGATTATTATCTTTATAAACATTAACAACTTTATTCATCAAATTAAAGTTGTACATTTCAGAGTCAAGTCTAGATAGATTTAGAACATATAGAGTATTCATAAGGTCTACTTAGAATCCATTATCAATAATGAGTTTACGAGTATCGATTGCTCGAACTCTAACATCTATCAGGTTTCCTTTAGACTTTACTACACATTCTTTTAAATTCAACTAGACTCTACTCCCACATTCATTTTGAATTCAATATCATGAGGTATCCTTACATAAAAGATTAATAATAACACCCTAGTGAATTTTTCAATCATCATATGAGATTAGTTAATATTAGTTTAAAAACATGCAATGATTTACTTTATTACTCTTCTTTTCAAATAAATTCTTATCTAACAGTCTTTTTGGAAGTATCACTTCCCATTGTCAGATTTAAAATCTTTGTGGAAGATTCACTATCTTTCTAAGTGTAATTCTCTATATTCTAATGTGTAGAGAATCATTTATTTTTCATCTTGCTTCAGTCTCAATTTATTTTGGACACACATTCTTAGGATTTAATCTAAGTTTTACTTTCGTTTACAATATGGTAAAGCTTAAAGGGTCCAAACTTTTAAGGAAATGAATTTAACATAAGTTAAACAATAAATGATTTATTATAAGGAACATAATAGATATAACTCTTATTAAAGAGAAATAATAACGCGTCTGCCATAATATTAGGCTTTGAGTTTTAATAGTAATAAAGCAACTTATTGCATCATTACAATATATCATTTGGGATCGAGATAGTAACATGCTAGTAGTTCACTTCACAGGTGTTGAAAGGCACCTATAGGTAATCCTTAAGATAAAATTATTTAAAACATCAAAATGATCAAGAAAGACATACTTTTAGTTACTCACATTCTATCTTGATCTCTAGCCTTCTAAATATAGCTAAACTTAGTAATTCAAGAATGTATACCTTCGGATATTCTCATTTCATCTTTGACTGTCATATAATAATCATCATAAGGCTTTAAAGTTTTTATTTAAATTGAATATATTATACTTTTATGTATAGAGCCAATAATACAATCCATACAATTAAGGAGAATGTGTACTTTTGGATGCTCCCATTCAACTCAACTATATGATCATTAATAATCTAAATCTCTATATGATTTCAATTTAAATTGAATGTATCTCACAACAATGTCTAGGGATAAAGTATATAATCTATACAATCAAGAAGAATGTGTATATTTACATACTTCTATTCAACCCAATTGCACGAGTATTAATATCTTAAATTCTTTTAAATAAAATATGTATATCACTTTTTAAGTCTAGAACCAAAGATATAATCTATACAACTAAGAAAAATGTGTACTTTTAGATACTCCCATTCAACTCAATTACACATTATTAATGTCCTAAACTCTTTTAAATGAAATATGCATATCACTTTTTAAGTCTAGAACAAAAAATATAATCCATACAACTAAGAAGAATGTATACCTTTGGATACTCCCATTCAACCTAATTGCACGATCATTAATGTTATAAACTCTTTTAAATGAAATATGTATATCACTCTTTAAATCTAGAACTAAAGATATAATTCATATAATTAAGAAGAATGTGTATCTTTGGATACTCTCATTCAACCCAATTGCATGATTATTAATATCCCATACTTATTTAAACTTCAGTTGTGATATACTTTCACTTAGTATACATTCAAAAAAAGTGTTCTTAACATTTCATATATACATCAATTTATACTTATTTCTTTCATAAATAGTTTCTCAAACTAATGAAAACTAAAATAGAAATAATAAAAAATCATTAATAGAATAAAAAATTACAAGAATTTTATTCTAAATATGGTTTAAATTGAAGTATACAAAATAAACTTGTTTCTATTTATGACAGAATCATAAATAACACTAAATAGGACTAGAAATCTATCTAAACAGTCAAGCAGAAATATGTGCCTTTGGACACTCCGATTCTAACCCAACTATTAGACTAATGATTATCAATGTCCTATAGTTTTATCTTTAATTTGATGTTATCACAATTATGTTTAGAGTTAACGGTTTATGGTCATCACAACCACGATGAAACGTTTACCTTTGGATACTCCCATTCAACCTAATTGAATGACCTAATACCTTAAACTAATTATAATAATTATGGGATAAATTTTCATTTATATTTAAGATCAAGAGTTAAATTCGACACAGTTGAGAAAAGTGTGTATCTTTGGATACTCCCACTCTTCTCAGTCATGTGAATGTCATTAATGTCTTAAAATAGAGTTTTATGATGTCATTTATTTAATGATGTTTGGATACAGTTATTTTTAGTCCAATCACTATGAATTTTCATGATTGATCCGTTTTGACGGCAATCGAATCACTAATTTTCTTAGTTTTATCCCTAAAATTCTAATATCTAATCATTTATAACATCATTAAAATATTAATTTAATTATCCAGTGCAATTAGGGTCATCAATATGTTATCTTAAAGTTCTCCCATAATAGTAAATATAGGGAAAGATGGAATCAAAATCAGATTTAAAATGAATACAAAATCATAGCGGAAGAGGTTATTTAATGATTCTGTCATATAAAAAATTTCGACGTTAAAATGTTAAGTTTATGTCCCTAATATGTGTTCCTCTTATTACTTAAAGTTTAATCACATAAACATGTTTGTTTTCATAAACAGAAAGAGAAAATATACATTACTACAAATATAACACAAAATAAATAGAAACACTTGTTTAAATTTTTTTTTTTTAAATGACATAAAGAACAGAAACAGAAAATTGTTCCAGAACAGAAACAAAAAACTATTTCAATAAATAGAAACAAAAAACTGTTCCAAAACAAAAATAGAATACTGTTGTAAAACAGAAATAAAAAATTGTTTTAATAAACAGAGACAGAAATAGAAAGCTATTTTAATAAACAGAAAAAGAAATAGATATAAAAAAAAACAAACATATTTATAAACTAATTTCTATTTTAGTTTATACAAGTTTTTTTTTTGACAAAAAAGAATTTTGTTGGAATGTTCCGGTCAATGCTTGAAAGTTGACTGACAACGGCCTATTTCTGGTGGGTCGGGTCATGGGTCTACCTAGTGGGTCGGATTTGGGTTGACCTGATTTGATTCGATCCTAACAGGTTCGGTCCAATCAATTTTGTTTAAAAAAAATTAATTTGATTTGGTTTGGTTCAATATGCTTTGGTTTTGGATCAAATAAACCCCTTAATGGGCTATTGAGCTTAATGGGCTACAATAAGGAGTTTAAGTCATTTTAATTTGAATTAAGCATTACATAAGCTAAAGCTCATATCCAAATCACTTAAAAAAAAAAAAAA
>NC_056558.1:14125483-14166376 GCF_013358625.1 Macadamia integrifolia | reverse complement strand
CTTTGCTCAAGAACAACTTCAAACCCTCCAAATCACTTCAAACCACAATGCTTCTTCCACCTTGTCAATACCTCTTCAAATCCTTCAAGATCAACACATAAATCATCTATTAAACCTTAGATTCATCATTTCAAAGGGGATTTACAAGATCTCAAGAAACCCTGCTCGAATCAAGGGTTTAAGCTTGAGTATGGTGAATGTTCAAAGAACCCGACTTTGCTTACCTCCAAATGTAGATCTAGAGTTGAAGATCACTCTTCCGGCGCCGGAATGGGAAGATCAAGCTTCGGCGCCGCTCAAATCCTTCTCTTCTTCCTCTTCCTTCTCTTCCCTTCTTCTTCCCTTTCTTTTCTCTCTCCTCTTTACTATCCTCACCAACGTACGGGTGTCATAAATGAAAAGAAAATAAAATCATAAATGCTATATATATACTTCCTAAATAACTAAATAGTGCACATGGATGGGTCACTCAGGTGGGTGGGTGCGCCCACCTGTCCGCCCACCTGAGGGCCAAACTTAGGATTTTGACAGAGTTTGGGCCTGGCGCGAACCCCACCCTAGCATAAGATGTAGTATACGTATATACCTGAATATACGGCTACAATACCTGCTTTATCCGTACATGGCCTTATGGTAGGTGCATGTACATGGCTTGGGCGCTCCCGTCTCTTCTGGCACTGGCTCGGACTTGTCGGGTCAACCGGTGTTTAAGGTCACCCTTGCCATCATGGCCCATAAGGAACCCGCTCTAACTCCCTCTGGTTCGGTTCCTGCATGGTTAAATCGGGTCAATCGCGTAATCAGATCGGGTTTAAGAAGTAGGGTATTACACCGAAGATCAAGGGTCGGGCCCCACAGTCGAATTCCCTGATGAGGATTGGTGGGCTCCCGAGGATTATAAGTACGGTACGGATTGCTCGTGCGAGGGCTGTGCTGCGAGACCGTAGCATTGACGCTGTACAGGGTTTTACTTTTTTATTCTTTTGGTGATCCCTTTTTGTGTACTTCATACGTGAATTGTTATTCTTTTTGTATAAATATCATGCCTGCAGGCCCACATGTATTTATCTATATACTACAATTTGGGTGTCAAGTATATTGGGGGTATTTACAGGTAAATTAAGTCTTCCAATTAACTTTTGAACGTTTATTTTAGATGTGTGTATGTTGTGGTTGGGTATTGTATCAGATGATCCTGGCAGGTTTGGGTTAACCGGAGTTAACCCGATCACCAGTCTGGTACTGTGAGAACGGGGTGTGACACACATAATACAATGACCATTTACACAGGATGTCCTGTCCTGTCCCTAGTCATGAACAGTTTTAGGTTAAAACCTAAGGACTTACCAAGGCCCATTATTTAAATCTTGTAAATTAATTAGATAATTTTCATAAAAATATGGGTGGATGATGAAAATTTTTCAACAAACTCCTGATTGTACATCAAAGCCATCAAGTTGTCTTACATGTTCTCAACATATTCATATCCTACATCAATCCCTTAGTAAAGAGATTTAGAAAAACTATTCCTCTGAGCTAACCTCATCAGCTGTCTGGATTAATCTTTCTACAGTATGCAACTTAAATTCCCTATTCAAGTGTAAAACATTCTCATTATCATATATCTGGACAATAAGTTGTGACGACCCAAGAATATGACAAGTACCAGACCCACCTGGGAGATCTGTGAGGGTGTGCAACCTTTAGTCCCACATCAACTAGGGAGAGATTACTGGGCTATTTAATAACCTCTAGCCTCCTTAACATGGCACAATGCTTTTTAAAGTCTTGAGGCCCATGGGCTAAAAATGATAATATTGTGCAAGGTTAATAGGGCCGGAATGTTACAAATGGTATCAATCCGACCCCGACAGCATGTGGGGCCATAGCAGGGATGCTATGCAGAAAGGGGGAAAGTGTGACGACTCAAGAATATAACAAGTACCAGACCCGCCTGGGAGATCGGTGAGGTGTTCCCACCAAGAATACGGTAAGTACCAGGGGGTTTGGGAGATTAGTGAGGGTGTGTAAATTTTAGTCCCACATCGCCTAGGGAGAGATTACTGGGCTAGTTGATAATCCCTAGTCTCCTTAACAGGGCACAATGCGTTTTAAAGTCTTGAGGCCCATGGGCCAAAGAGGACAATATTATGCAAGGTTAATAGTGTTGGGGCATTACAATAAGTAGTTTTGTAAGTTTATAAATAGTCTCTTGTTTAGTCAATAACTTTTATTACTTAAACAACTTGGCTAATTATTAAACATTCCACTACTATAATGAAATCCAAGATAAATTATTCTTTAAAACTATTCCAAAATATAACACCATCACTTAAATGCAAAACCTTGAATATTATGGATTACCTATCACACTTGTTAAATTTTTAAATAATGAAATATTACTTAGATTGATAAGTAGTAACATTACGAACTTAGGTCCACTTCTCAGTAATTCTCAATTACTAAAGCTTGATAGCAATCTAACTATTTTATCCTGAAAAATTTTTTATTCTCATTGAACACATGAACAAACGATTTATTATTTAACCAAAGACGAATGTTTCATATAATAGAAACTCTCAAGAGATCAATTAGATCTCAAAGATATGTACTCTTCTCTTTGCTATTATATGTGAATACTTTTTCAAGATATTAACTGTCGAATCTGTGACTATCATAGTATGCATCTATCAGCAATAAAACCATACCATTCGTCAATAGTCATGCTTTGAATTTTTCCTTTCTTTCAACCTTTTTTTTAATCTTTATACAGATCCACTTACATCCAATGGGCATATGCCTTATAGTGGATCTATAAAAATCTAAATTTGGTAAGAATGAAAAAGACTATTTTAAAGCTTAATTTTCCATTATCATCTGTGTCTACATCCTATACAGCCTCAATAAAAATCTGTCTGATTCTTAAGAGTCATACTTATTTGTAGAACTTTTCTACATAGTTATCCTCTTTTATAAGGAAGGTATAGTATATAGGAAATTTAATCATTTTCCTACAATATTGTGACATTCAAGGATATTGCACAAAACATGCGAGTTACAAATATCGATTTAGTTAGTACACATAGATCTATTCTATGTCCCAAAAAATATGTCACAATGTAATATAATTCTCTTAAAGAAAAGTCAGCTAAATAGGATTATCAAACCTTGTATTATTTATTGTTGCATTTCATCTCATCTGTCAACCGCCTTTGCATTTAAGCTAAACGGTCCCTATACCTTAAGAAATTATAGAATAGGCTTTCGCAGATTCTATTATTCAGAAGGCTCCTTAGGTACAAATTTAGATAGATACTTGTTCAAAATGAATATTACTATTTTAAAAGTACAATTCTAATAAAACAGCTGTCAAACATTGTCTTGCAATGTCAAATTTGATCTTTTTACTACATCATACAATATGATGTCTCCGGGTATCTCAATTAAAGATCTTATACCGTTTTAGATAATCAAAAGAATATCTAATAAATGCTCTTACTTGATCTAATCAAGAGTCAACACTCATATCTTTGTTAGGTAGAGTATTTACTGGATGATCTACATTAGTATAATTTAACTCTAAAACACAAATAGCTATACAACCTTTTGAAAAAAGACTTGGTCATATGTCCTCATAAATAAACCTTATAAGTTGACATAGGATTTTCCTTCAGACATTCTGGAGGCTTATCCCTCCCAATTTATAAATTCTATCTATCAACTCTATACAACCTTATAAGAAGCACCAGGAGTGTGAAATTAACTAGAGCAGACATATAAATTTTTTTTTTCATTACCATATCATGGTAACTGCTCTAGTCCCGATTAAAAGATGATTTTTAGTTTTCATAAAATATTCTTGTCATATTTAAACCATACAATTAGTTTGTAAACATATATAAGGAACCGAAGTCCATACATATCATGCGGCAATCAGTCATACCAACATAGTACATTCAAACAGGACAAGTGTTTTATGAAAAATTCATCCAGCTACTTTTATAATATGGCTAGATAAACCTGATAATTCTTTGTATCATTTTTTCCCATAGTATTTGACATATGGGTGATACCCATGCATTCCTTCTTCTTGTTTTGATCATTGGATATTAAACATGAAGAGAAAACTACAAACACCATTACTATTGCCCTCCCTGACTTTTCATAAACAAAATTTTCCACCAATTACATTAGATGTAGTCGGTGACATGATTAAGACATTGAAATAGGCATCTATGATTAACTTAAGGGATTTCAATCTCATAGAGTGACCTATCATTGTTATGACATAGTCAAGAATTGGAGAACCTTAAGTCATCTAGGGTAATATGATAGACCTTAGTTGACAATCAATGAGCATCTTTAGTTTACTTATAAAACATCTCCTTAGCATCCTCATCATGTCTATAACCCTTGGTAATTTATAAAGAGTATCACATAGTCAACTAGGGAAAGAGTATTATCTCTCAGGATAAACCAATTTACTCAAAATACAAGTATGAATAGTCTTGTCTATTCCAAATAATTAGATCAGACAAGGGATTAATATTATAATAATTAGTGGATTAGTAATGGTAAAATGGGCAATGATGTCCAATTAATTTGTAGATACATACCATTGAATACAAGTGGGTGAAGCTCAATCAACGGTTTCTTACACCTTAAGCTTCCCTCAAAGCTTTGGGGTGTGAATTGAAATAATTCAACCCTTACATGCACAACTTAGCCTATTGGAGTTCATTGTACACATGATGATTGACTGGACTGATTCTGTCTATCACAAAAACTTCCAATAATCTTGACCACCTGAGTACTATGTCCATTCCTATCGATTGACACATACTCAGGTTAAATGTATATCCATCGACTCAGAGTACCATGCCCTCTACTTATCACATAAGAGATGAGTGTAGGCCATTCATTGATCAATCACAAGCATTATCCTCTCGGTATTTGTCATAATTGACCTATGAAACCTCTAACCTCACCAACCACGGGAGGCCATGAAAATCCCACCAATTAGAGTTTTCTGTATCATACTTGCTTTGTAATGAGGGAAACAGGAACGCATTCAATGACAATGCATTGTATGTATTTAAACTAACTTTACATCACATGTAATAAAGCATAGATTCATATTAAACAATTAAAATAAGCATCACATGTAAATTATTAACTATTGTGATTATGAGATGGCATCCAGAGTCAAATTGAATTTGCATCTCATACAAGTCAATTTGATTCCAAGATGGGTAGGAGTAACATAGCCTCATTAACTACTCTCACTCAACTTAGTTAAATGATAGTGTGAATGCAAGTTACATAAAAATAACTATTACACTAATAAAAACATTTCATCTTGATCTTGACTGCTTCGTCCAAGTGATCAACACCTCCAATCAACCCTTGATCAACATCTCTGATCGTTTTATAATCATCATCATCGATTTCCTCTCGATCATCGCATAATGAAATAAAATCCTAATTCTATTTTACATTTTCTTTATCAAAGAAATCTTGGAAAACCAACCCACCAATTGGGCTACCCAAGGGGAGTACATCAATTTATAAAAAAAAATGGAGGAAAGAATACTTCAAACCCTGGTTGCATCTTAGCAGCGGTTTCATCAAACCATGGCTCAACATTCCCACAAAATGGGAAATCTTCTCATTCCTTCACAAAATACCCATTAAGAGTAGGGTAGTATGTGGCTGATATCTTCTTGGTCATCTTCAATACTCTGTGGCCCTTTTGCCCACTGACATTCTTGCTTTTTTTTGGAAGAACATATCCCAACCCATTCTTTCCCTTGTTTACAACAATGATTGGCAATTTGGATATCCCCTATGTATACTTTCCCAATCCCATGCCGGGGAAGTATTGCATGTTCTTCATCATCCGGCCCACTGGAGGACTCAATGAAGCTTCGTACTCAACTGGGATGTTTTCTTCAACTGCCCCTTTTGTGAGCACAGCCCAAGTCCCTTCTATTTCAAATCCACCAAGGCGGACTTCATCTCTCTGCGCTTCTCCTATCTCTATATTGGCCAAGGTATTGACCACTTCAGGGTCTCCTGAGACAACAATCACCTTTCCTCCATATAGGAATTTGACCTTTTGATGGAGACTGGATGACACTGCTTTTGCATGGTGCAACCAGGGCCTTCCTAAGAGCATGTTAAAGGAAGCCGGTATTTCAATAACTTGGATGTCCACATCAAACTTTACTGGGCCAACTATCATAGCTAAGGCAAGCACTCCCAGGATCTCCCTTTTGGTTTTATCATATGCCCTTATCATTTGGCTTGATTCCTTCATCTTCTCTATGTTGATGTCGATACTGCTGGCCGATCTCAATGGTAAGACATTCAAAGCAGACCCACTGTCTATGAGAACCTGAGGAATGGTCTTATCTAGGCAATCCACTGTTATATATAGAGCTTTGTTGTGAGAATCCCCCTTGTTGGGAATTTCAGAATCTAAGAATACAAGAGACTGCACTGCATATGTTGCCCCTACTCTGTGGGAGAGTTGTATTGGATCTATCTCAATTGGTACTTGCACATGAGTGAGGGACTTCAACACCGCCTCACGATGGGAGGGAGAGGCCATCAACAATCTCCAGATTGAGATATTGGCCTGAGCCTTCTTGAGTTGAGCCAAAATTGGATTCTTCGGTTCCTTCTTCAAGCCACTGGTACCTGCTTTATAGCTGTTGGGTTTCTCCACTGCTAGGGCCTTGCCCTTGTAATCTTTCCCACTTCTGGTCTCCATCACCCTGGCGGGCTTCTTTACAATGATTTCAGTAGGGTATTGATCCTCATCGTCACTATCTATAATGATAATTATTCCAATCATTAGATCATCATCTTCGGACTCCCCATCTCGGCTCGGAGTGGGAAGTCAGGGTCCTCCGTAAATATCAAGAGCCCTAGCTCGTAATTTCTTAATCGCATTGGAAAGACATTGGAATGCGACGTCTACTGCTTCTATAAATATGTTCTCTAGCCCTATTTCCTCCAGGTCATTCAACTGCTCATTGTAGTAACATTCACTGATAGTAACGTCACCAAGCATGTGGTCAATTTCTTCCACTCTTTCTTGCTTCCTCCCCACTTGTGAGTATACATCACATAACTTTTCTTTCATATCTATCATGGAGTTCAATTTGTATATAAAAACATTTTCCTATTCTTCTAACTCATCATCATTTCCTGAATCTGATGTGGAATAATCCCCTTCCATTCAAAGGGTGGGAAGAATACCATCAGTCGGATCAACTATCAAGTCATCACCACTGATAGCATATACTGAGTAACAAGTTGAATGCTTGAGTGAGTAATATTCAGGCTCATCATCCACATCCTGGTTCCATGGCCCAAGGTAATCATCCCAGTCTAGATAACTATCATCACTGTCATTCTCATCATCGTCTTCCTCGCACTCTTCCTCATCGTCATCATCATCGTCATCGTCGTCATCGTCATCGTCATCATCGTCATCCTCTTCTTCAGTCCTCCCCCTCACTGGGTTCCTCATATGATTCCTCCTCATGGCCCTCAAACTCTCCTACATCTAATCGTTCGTAATACTCAAAATGTATGGATCGTAGGATTTTTGACCCATTCTCATCAGCTCAAAGTCAGGTTAGATTTGATTCATCCTCTTTTGTGTCACTCCCTATGTAGATTAGGGAGTGTGATTTTTAATCTGTTCTCCCACTGATAATGCTATTATTGCCTTGAGGATACCATCTATAACTTCCTCAACTAGTGATGACCTTGATTGAATTAAGGTTGTGGGGTCCATGGCTTGATCTTCCTCAAGAACATTTATCAAACCCAAAGATGAAGTCATTTTTGGAGAGTCGGGCAATACTTGCATGTCCTTCCAATCATATCCACCAATCCATCCTCCTTTTGGGTCATAGATTGAACCCTTGGAATGAGAATCATATGAGGTTGATGAAGGATATGAGGCAGGGTGATATAATGATGATGTGATATGAGAGGTAGGGTATCGTGATGGAGATGGTGAATGATAAGATGGAGCTGGTGTATGATAAGATGGAGATGGGGTTTCCTCCTTCTGAGGGTAAGGTAACGGTTGGTAATGTTATAGAGGGTGATAATATTATAGAGGTAGAGGTTGATGATTATATGGTGGGTATTGGGGTTCAATGTAAGCAGTAGGATAGTTGGATGGTGGTAAAGGTTTGTAGGATGATGATGGAAGGTCCTGGATAATATGGGGAAAATGATTGGTAAGGTAAGCTACATGAAGTAGTGGACTTTTCAACAGGGGTTAGTGATGAAGGAGGAAAGGTGGACATCTGTTGTTCACTCCCTTTTTCTTCTTCTAATGAATCCTCTTCCTTGGGAAGTCTCAAGGTTTTGGCTCTCTGCCTCATGATCTTCTGATAATCACGGGCGGTCAGATGACCCTTTTGCTTTTTAGGCTCAATGAGTTGAGTGGGGTCACTTTCTATGAATTCATCATTATCCAAAATACTGACTGTACCATGATCTGGGAGTGGGTTGGTGGTAACATTAGGAGACTGCTTGATTTGAACTTCAATAATTCTGTTATCCACTAGATCTTGTACTACATGTTGTAGCCCTAGGCACCTCTCTTGTGGAGTGCCCCTTCTGGGTATGGTAGGCACAATACTCATGATCCCAATACCAAGTTGGGAGAGGAGTGGGAATAACCCTCAGAGCCACTGTCCCCAATATCCCTTGCTTCTTCAATTTCTCATACACTATTGTTATTGGCATTCCCAAGTCTGAAAACTGCCTTCTTTGACGAGGGGGCTTCTAAGCCGGAGCATCTATCTGTATCACAAATGTTGTGATGGAAAGATAGCCACTACTGATTGTTGGGCTAAACTGACAACATTGGTTTCAAGCCCTTTCCCTCGTCCAACCTTTGCACCCTTTCCTCCATCCTGAAGAGTCCCAAGGTACTGTGCTTCCCATAGGATTCTGTTCTCAATATGTGTCCTAGTGGCTATCAATGCTTCAAAGGTTTACAAATGTTGATAATAAAGGGCATCATAATATGGTTTGGACATGTTTTCAATCACCATCTCCACCTGCTTTGCTTCAGAAGGTCGCTCTGCCATCTTTACGGCCTTATCCCTGAATCTCATGAGGAAAGCAGTGAATCCTTCCCTAGGTTGTTGCCTTAAAGTCTCAAGCTCTCACCACTTCACATCCACTTCTATGCTATAAAAGTATTTCTTGGTGAAGGCTTTCACCACTGTTGTGCAATTCTGTGTTTGTGCAGACTCTAACTATATTAGCCATCTCAGAGCTGGACCTGATAATGTCAACATGAATGTCTGACCCATTTGGTTATCCGCTAGCTGCCAAGACTTGGCGATGCTGAGGAAGACCTTCAGATGAGCTTTAGGATCCCCAGACCTATCAAACCTATCAATTTATCATTTTAACTTCTTAGGTATCCTTGCTCTAGAGAAAAAGCTCATCTCATCAGAATCTGTTATATAACTGTCCTGATTTTTCCCTATTGGGATCAGATCTCCAGCTTCTCTAACTGTTCTCTGAGCTTCCTCTCCCTTTCCATCTCGGGAGGTTCCATTCTGACGTGTGCTGTAAACTCTTCTTCATCATCATCAATCACCACCCTTGGAGGGGGAACTCAGGAGTAAGCTCCTCGCTGACCATTCTGATGGGTGGGTGAAACTCCTCATTGACAGGTAGGCCTGGCCGCATCTGGCTCTCCTGATTCTACCCTGGAGGAAGTTCCACAATACCTCGTGAGCCTATTCTGATCTTTCTCTCCTATTACTAGAGTAGGGTCAACCCTGGGAGGGTTCCGAAGTAGATGGAGCACTTGTACTAACCCATTCTTGACTTCAATCATCTCAGCTTGTAATGTCTCGACGGGGTGAACCTATGCTTGATTAGGAGCTTTCATGTTTGCCAGATCCATGTGTATCGGAATACAATCACTTGGAAATAAGCTGTCTTGAAGAGACGATGCAGGTGACACTAGACTTAAATGAGTCAACCGATTACCCTGACATGTCCAAATGGACTACGGGGAATACTTGAGGTGTGGAATTGTGCCTGAACCAAAAAGTGGTTTATTTTAGGATTCTTGTATTCCCAACCCTTTGTTTATTCATCCACTCATTATCAACCAATGGGCCATCCAAAGTTGGTCCACTTAATGATAGAGAGTGGGTAGGGGTTGATGGCCCTAGTCCACTCAATGTCATATGTGGGAGATTCACACAAACGACTTGACCAGAATATCCCTATTAAGACATTCTTTCTCGATAAAGTCATGCTTTCCTTAATCTTACCCCACTAGGTGACCTTCCTCCTAGTTTCCTCGGGTCGTTTAGATAATTCGACATTTTACGGGGCTTTGATAGAAATCAGTCTGGATCGTGTATGCCAAATCATCCATATTTCATAGCCAAAACCCACTTAGGAGAGCATTTATTTATGACAAGAATGTATCATAGGAAAATTTCTTTTCAAGACCTCAAACAAATCCTACAGATCAGCTTGTGGCATTCCTAGCTTTCTCCATCTATTTCCTAGATGATGTGACACAAGATTAAGCAACTGGCCAGGGTGGTGGAACCGTGAGTGATTGTGTGCAAAAGTGTGATGTGGGAATATCATTATTCGATCTCAGAATGTCATAAAGTGGACGGACCTCCCCAAAGTTACTGGCACAATTATGAACATCCTCACCATGTAACAATACCCCACACCCTTGTACAGGAAGTGGCTACCATTTGCTCTTAAAGTACGCTCCATGACATGCACTGACCTCCTCGAGGGTGTGGCCATGACAGGGAGTCCCTCGCCAAATGATTTCACTTCGAGCACGATGCATGATGTGGTTACCGAATATAATTACAAACATGGGGTTAGCTAAACATGTTTTCAAACAAATGTGGTGAAAAATGTTCTTGCATTTAGAGGTAGCATTTAGTATTGGAAGCTTGACAATTCCCCAGCAGAGTCACCACTGTGAGGCTAGCGGTCCGCGAATCAATCACTCTCTCCCTGTCGGGGGAAGATTTCCATTCGAGCCCTCTCTCCTCTCTCTTTATCTTAGAGGATAAGAAAAGTGTTGGTTGTGTGTGCTTCTACAGGCCCCGCACCGCCGTATCACCACTTGAAAATACGTGGAGGCCTATTTTGCAAGTGTGTCAGGTTTGTCGTAAAGACGGGGTTTGATGATGGTCCAATACGGGGGATTAGGATCATGGAAGAAAAAAGGGTTAGAGTCACCATCTAAGATTATGGTTCTAGAATCTAGGGGTGGGCCCAATTCTGGAGAAAAGGGCGCGAAAGTCGGTCTGGTCCAGAGATTCGGGGAAAGAGTCAAGTTGTAGAATTGGGAAGGTGTTAGGCATCCAATCTACCCAGTTCAACTGGTCTTCCTACTAGATGCTTAAGAATGAATATTTTCCACAATTATTCCTATTCCGTATACATGGCTAAATTATCAAACATATGTACATTAAATAAAATTAACTATTTATGTACACTAAAAAGAAATTAATTAAATATCTACATTGCACTAAATGAGGAGAGAGATTGTACCTGGATTTGACCCCTATTTCGGGTCAAGAGGGGTGGGCCCCTGGTTGGCTTGGACTTTCTTATAGATTTTCCGGCTCAGGGAAAGATGGTCTTGACCTCCAACTTCCTATTTTGAGAGATGCTGACTGTGGTAGTGTGTAGACAAAGGTCTGGCTTAGGGTAAGTTACTTTTAGGCTGTTGATTCTGGTAGAGCTTCTGCTGGGGATGGGTTACTTCTGGGAAAGGTTGAGTTGCTATTCTAGCAGAGCTTCCGCTAGGGTTGGCTACTTCTAGAAAAAAGACGAGTTAGAACTTCGGCAGAGCTTTCGATAGGGATAGGCTACTTCCGAGAAAAGTTGGGTCGGCACTTCGGTAGAGCTTTCGCTAGGGATAGGCTACTTCTGGGAAAAGTCGGGTCAGAACTTCGACAGAGCTTCCGTTAGGGATAGATTACTTCCGGTAAAAGTCAGGTCGGCATTTCGGCAGGGGTTCAGCTGGGATTTTTGAAAAATATATTTTTGGAAAAGATGATTGAAATGCTTCGAGGGCCCAAAGAACACTTCGGATCTTGACAAAAATCTCTCCGAAGCCTAGAAACACCTCAAAGGGGGAGGGGGAGGGGGAGGGGATTTAGGAGAGAGAAAGTGCTCTTCACAAAGAGACTAGAAAATGGAAAGTGGGTGTCTTTTTCAAAGGAAGGGGGTATTTATAATGTTTTTGTGGGTCAAAGGGGTGAAGGGAAATTTCTCTTCACCTAAAAAGGTGAAAAGATATTTTTGTTGCCCAAAAAGGTTAAGGGAAACTTCTCTTCACCCAAAAAGGTGAAAAGATATATTTTTTTGAAAGAGGTGAAGGAAAACTTCTCTTCACCCAAAAAGGTGAAAATATTTTTGTTGTCCAAAAAGGTGAAGAGAAGTTTCTCTTCACCCAAAAAGGTGCAAAGATATTTGGTATACTAGCAGGAGCGTGTGGAGCATGCAAGCTGGTAAAGGGGGATCTTTTCCCAAAATCCAGTTTTTAGCAAAAAAATTTAATCACCGATGGGATGTTCTGGGCAAATGTGGGAATGCAGGACAGTTGGTGGGGGTGCCAAGCAACAGACAGAGGTGTCCAGTAGCTGTCGGGGGCGGGAAGGGCACAGAACAGGGGGTACGGCCCTGGACAGGGCTTTGTGGCTCTGTACAGGGCTGCAGGTGGGTGGATGTCACAGGTGGATAGCTACAGGTGGTCGGCTCCGGGTGGACGGCTGTGTACACATGTGTGGGATAACTTCTGGGAATGATTACGAGAGATCCACTGGTCCGATTTTAATTCACCATATATCGTTGGAATCAATTTTGAGCACTATCCATCCGTACGGTCACATTGGACTGGATTCCTCCATATATGCAAAGTCAAATTTTAGACATTTTCTTTCTCGCACATGATTCTGGGATTTTGTTTGGGTAAGCAGGGATTGGTTGGGTAAGGGAATTCAGTCATCTGCATCTCTGTCAACTGAAAATGAGAAGTCGAAACCAAGATCCATGTATCGTCATTGCTGGGGGGAAGAGTGACAAAATTGGGTGTCTACACCCACCTCATATATGTACACTCGATTTCACTAACATTTAGTAAAATAAACTATTACATCTTATGTAATAAAAAATGCAAGTCCATTAAAATGCACAAATATTAATTTTCGCATAATACCATATTATGTGGGCCCCACCAAATTAAAACTAGGGTTTTAAAAGATTTTTTTCAAAAACAACAGCTTGTGGCTCAAACTAACAATTTCACAAATTATTAATTATAAGTTTTAACGCTTATGGAGGATATAATTTATTACAAGGATAGATGACTCAACTATTGGGTCATACTGGGTTGAGCCATAATTTGGGTTTAGAATAAAAACAACATATACGTGTAACTTAAAGCATCTTTTAAGTCACAGTTAAAAACCAGGGTCATGCCGATGGGAATGGCCAGGCCAAGACCTTAGGCCTACCAATGGAAGGACCTCTAGTCCCATATTACAAGTATTTAACACCTTTAACCCTATTGGATTATTGATAAGGGCCGCAATTTATAAATCATTACTTAGCTTCTTAATTAACAAGGCTTATTTAGGCTTCAAGTTAAGACAAGCAACTAAGCCTAACAAGAATCACATGTCAACACCAAACTAAAGCTCACGTGGGCTCAAAAATCATTTGATCAATATGTAACTTAGCCCATATGACAAACAAAGGCCCATTTGGGGCGAAAAAACATTGAGTTCATCACTTAAAAGTTAAAAGGGTGAAAGTGACTTTTCAATTTGATAGGAGTTTTCCCAACCCTATCGCATCCTTCCTTACTCCTTTCTACCCAGCCACCACCAACTCAAAAGAAAAAGAGAACGGCAGAAGGAAAAGACGTGGAGGTTTGCCCACAAAAATAAAAAAATAATAAAAGTGTTTCATAAAACCATCATTCACCATTTCTCATTCTGCTCTTCTTCTTCTTCTTCTTCTCCTTATCTCTTTGCAGTCACCGTCTGCAACCATCTTGTATGTCCTTTTTTTTTAGTTCGACCCATGTTCATAATAGGAGAAAAAAAATGGCAGCCATACAACCACCGACGGCAATAGTACAAACTGAATAAGAGGAAGAAGACTGAGGAGACCTCAAATCGTTGACTTGCAACCCTTATTTTTTTTTTATATGATACTGTGGGATCAAACGATGCAATAACCATTACAATAAGTGAAGGTACTCCCACCGGTAGGAAGGCTCTGATACCACTGATAGACGGTGTCCACGAAAGCGATTCGGATCGTCCTACCAGTAGGGTCAGCCATTTAAGAAATAATCAATACGAGGGTTTCGATCGTTACCTGAAACTCCACAAGTGCAGAGCCTCCACGCGATCTTAGCCCTTTCACAATGAGTTCTTCCCACACGTAAAACTTTGCATTCCCTTGGATCCAAGCTCCTCCACAATAGTCAAGGTTTTCATAAAGCCCTGATCATCATACTCGATCACTCAAAGAGGAAGAGAGAGAGAGAGGGAAATGGGGGAGACAATTCTTGAGGAGGGAGAGAACTGTGAGAACTATACACTAGTCTCTCTCCTCCCATTGTTTTGGTTAGCCAATCTTATATCTTCTTGACCAATCAGAATCCCTATTAGTTGGTGTTTTAGAAACATCCAACTAAGTAATGGGTTTCCTATTCAGGGCCAACAACTAAACCAAAACCAATCTTATCATAATAGATAAGATCAAATTTATTAGGAAAATAAATAATATAAAATTATTTTCCTAACAATAGGAAAATAAATATTATAAAATTCTTTTTTTCTAACACTTTGCGAGGCCGCAAGGGTATATTCCTAGAATATTTCAAATTTTGATCCGATTGTGTGTACATGTTCTTTCTTTCGAGGATGATTACGGGAGATCCGATGGTCCGATTGGCATACCATATATCTTTGGAATCGTGGTTCCAAGCACTATCCATCTATATGGTTACTCGGACTTAATTTCTTCGTATATGTCACGTCATAATTGGACCCCCTCTCCCCATATTCTAGGGTTTTTGGGTTTTTCGGGTGTGAAAGGGGGATGTTCCAGAGCCAGACCACCTTATTTAAGAGTCGTTTCTGTTGATTGAAAGCAAAGGGCCACGTCCACAATTTGTAATCATCATAGCTAGGGGAGGGTGACAAAATTGAGTGTCTAACAATTGGCTGTGAAATTTTTAAATGCACCCATAATTACTAACCGTACTGGATGCTCCAACAAGTGTACTTAAATGCACCCAAATTGACCACATATGTGTCTTTTGCCATGGCCAAGCTGAGTCCATTTGGCATTTGTTCTTATCTTGCGACTTCACAAAAAGGATATGGGTTGCCTGCCCACTGGGTCTTAGCACTGAACATTTTTCTACTAGTTATTTTCTGCACTTCATTATGTTGTGCTTTAACAATAATCTTATTCCAAATGATACGCATATAGACTTCTTTTCTCCTGTAATTACAATCTATTATTTTATTTGGAGTCACCGGAACAAAATCTTTTTAAAGCTTAAACATTTTAATCCACATAGCATCCTCTCCCTTGCTTTATGGTGGTACTATAACACTTGCTTTACAAAAAATCGATTAGACTCATCCAAACAGGTATTACTTGATCCCTTAAACTCCCCACCTTATAATATCATCCCACACTCTAACCATATGTTAATGATAGATATATCTGTTAAAGATATTAAACATAAAATGTGTGGGTGGGCAACCTATTTTCTGTTTAAGGGACAATGCCTCTCATTCCTGACCGATTACTTAATGACAAGGAACTCGAGGGAAGCAGCAACTAGAGGGCTCCTCCTCGGCGTTCAATAGGCGCAGCTAAAGGGATGGAAGCTAATGGAGGTGTGGACAAATTCAGAGTAGCTGGATAGAACTTTTTTTTTTATCTTACAACCGTTTCATACCTTGGAGGATTTTATCTCTTCTTTTGGATGTGTATAATACCTTACCCAACATCCACCTTTTGCTTAAGCCTATGAATGAACTGATTGTCTTTTTTTATTAGAGTACCCCATAGAGGACTGACTACAAAATGTAACAATAGTATTTGTAACCCTAACTTTGACACTTCGATGCAGCTTTTATAAATCTATTTCTTCCTTTCTCCAAAAAAAAAAAAAGGATAGAAAATAGAGAAATATATTATAAGATATTGAAGAAGGAACGTGACTTTGAGAGAGAGAGAGAGAGAGAGAGAGAGAGAGAGAGAGAGAGCTATTTTATGAAAACTAATTTTTTAAAGCTAAAAATATAAAAGGCAACAATATCAGAAAAATAAAAAGAATTGATGAAAAAGATAATGAAGAATATAAGGTATTTAAATAAGCAAGAAGGGTAAAATAATCAAAGAAAAAATTGATCACAAAGCATAGACACATGCAGTTTTATAATAGTATGATATTCTATTAGGTGCGTCATGTAGGCAGCCGACACCATATCTACTTATACCCAGCCAATCCCTTTTGCATGGATCCTACTGTCTTTGAATTATAGTTCTTCTTGGTGCCTATATCAATTGTATGGAGAAGGCCTAAAGTCTTTGCCTAGATCTTGGCTCGATTTGTGAGTGTTCGGTTACAGAGGGGAATGCTATAAGTAATAAAGTGCGCACCTTCCGTCTAAAGGCGTTTTTTGGTGGATTGGCAGTAGGTATACACTTAAGGTTCAACAAGTGGTATCAGAGCAGGTCACGAGTTTGAGTTTCTCCAGGCGCAGGTTCGTGACTTTAGTGGGGGGGATTGTTGATGCCCATATCGATTGTATGGAGAAGGCCCAAATTCTCTGCCTAGATCCCAGCTCGATTCGTGAGTGTTCGATTGTAGAGGGGAGTGCTATAAGTAATAAAGTGCGCACATTCCCTCCAAAGGCATCTTTTAGGGGATTGGCAGTAGTCGTACACTTAAGGTTCAACAGTTCTTTCATTGTCTTTATACTTGTTATAGCATGTCTTTTGGTAATAATCCTATGTGTAAGCGTAGAATTAGATTTGCATTATGGAATATTAGATCTCTGACGAGTAAAAGTATGGAGTTGATAGACGTTATGCGGCGAAAAAGGATTAATGTTGCATGTGTTCAAGAGACAAGATGGAAGGGCAGCAAAGCTAAGGGGTTGGATGACTTCAAGCTATGGTATTTAAGAAGTGAAAGTGGGAGAGGTGGAGTGGGCATAGTAGTGAATAAAGACCTTAAAAATGACGTTGTTGAGGTTAAGAGATTTGGGGAGAGGATTCTCTTTATTAAGCTGGTGCTAGACGATGAGATTATCAACATTGCTAGTGCATATGCGCCCCAAGCAGGACTTTATGAAAGTGTTAAAGTATAATTCTGGGAGCATATGAATGACGTGATACATTGTGCTGGCCAGAGAGAAGAAATTATTATAGGTGGGGATCTAAACGGGCACGTGGGTAAAAATCTTAAGAGGTCCATGGAAGATACGGATTCGGGGAAAGGAATGCAGAGGAGATCTCAGTGTTGGACTTTGCATTAGCATATGACTGCTGCATTGCAAACACTTTATTTGAAAAGAGAGAAGAACATTTAGTTACTTACAAAAGTGGCCAACATGTAAGTCAAATTAACTTCTTTTTCACTAGAAGATTTAATAGATTGTTGTGTAAAGATTGTAAGGTTATACTGAGAGAGAGTTTAACGTCTCAACATCGACTGCTTGTCCTGGATTTGTATCTCTATATGAAGCAACGTAAAAATCCAAACTTATTTGCCCTAAGATAGAGTTGGGGTGGCTATAAGGAGCTACCATAAAATCTTTTTTTGATAAAGTGGTAGAACAAGGCAAGTGGGAATAGAAAAGAAATACTAATGAGATATGGACATATATGACGACTTGTATTAAGAAGGTGGCCAAAGAAGTTTTAGGTGTATCAAAGGGTGGGGGTCGAACTCCTAGAGAGACCTGATGGTGGGATAATGAGATCCAGGCCACTATTAAGACTAAGAAAGGGTGTTTTAAGTTATAGCAAAGGACTAACGAGGCTGAAGATAGAATATGTTATCACACAGTCAGAAATAAGGCTAGGAAGATCGTGGGGAAAGTAAGGGCTAAGAAATATGATGAACTGTATGAAAAATCTTAATACAAGGGAAGGGGAAAAAGAGATATATAAAATAGCTAAAATAAGAGAAAGGATGACTAGAGATTTGGACCATGTCAAATGCATTAAGAGTGAGGATGGAAGAGTTCTAGTATGAAATGGATATTATAAAGATATGTGGTGATTATTTTTGCAACCTACTAAATGGAGATACAACAATTGATAGGAGAGACTCAGGAGTGGAAGAGAATAGACATCACTCTAACTCTTCCCAGGAACATTTACTGCAAGTTGGAGAAATCAAAGTTATAGAGGCTCTACGAAAGATGAATGTAGGTAGAACACCGAGACCAGATGTGTCACACCCCGTTCACCCTGAACCGGAGCGGTGACCGAGTTAACACCGGTTAACCCAAACCTGCCAGGATCATCAGATACTGTATTCCACCACAGCATACACACACTAACATCAATTCATCATATCAGCGGAAGACTAAGTTTTACCTGTAAATAATTCCCATATACTTGATACCCAATTGGTAATACAATAAATATATACATTTGGGCCCGAAGGCATAATATATACACAAAAAGAATAAAGTTCAAATATCAAGTATATACAAGAATTAACCAAAATCATCAGAGTACACAGCTCGGCTCGGTCTCAAGGCTGGAGCTCAGCTCGGCCTCAGAACTGCTGTCTCGCAGCACAGCTCTCACACGCGCAGTCTATGCCGTGCTCAAACTCCTCAGGGGTCCACCAGTCCTCCTCAGGGAACTCGACGGTGGGACCCACCCCCTGCTCCTCAGTTGCATGACCTGCAAAATCATCTAAAAAAGGGTGTACACGTGGAATGAGCTCACTAGCTCAGTAAGTAGAGAGGTGGACCACACACAACAGTCCACACATCACAACACATCATATGCACTACATGCCATGCAAATCATTTTAGATCACATACACCTAATCAACATTACTAAGTCTTTGGTTTTAGTGCTACTACAACCACAGTGCGCGTATACTCCGGGTACGAGCCGCGAACTCCCTCCCGCGATACGCCCATAGGGCTGTTGGAGAAGGCCCACCGTGAGTACTCGGAAAAATAAAGACAATGCCGTCCACCGGCTCTCAACAGAAATGTAAATAAATTAAATGACAGTACTGACTCCAGCAATTTAAAAGCAGTACGATTGGCCCTCTTGAAATACCACCGGGGTTGCCGGCTGTCCTACACGACTCGCCGGGCGTAATGCCTAACCGCCACAGTGTCCGACAACCGCGACCCATGCTTCCCCCCAAATGGCAACCCAACACCTCAACCCCTGTTGGGAAGGGTCGTAGCACGGGATGGTGAGAATCCTAATACCGCATGCTCCTATATGCAGTACGACTGCATAGTGCCTCCGTGTCTCATACCACGGGCCACCAATGCATTCGTTTCCAAGCCGACCACGGCATCTAGTCTATCAAGGCATTATGCAACATGATGTACACATTCAACATATAACAACACATTCAATTTGCATTTGAAAAGTAAACATAGCATATATGCACATCAATGAGTGAAATGACTAATCTATATAGCATATTCATGATGACATGACTAAATTAGATATAGTTATATGAATGCCAAACAAATGCCTTGAAACAAGGCCAAACGTCCTCTCTCCACTTACTTGTAGCGCACAAGGATTCCCGCTCGGTACGGGTGAGATTCGGAGCGAATCGGGAAGGCTTTGGTGAACCTAACAAAATTGAGCGGGGTTAGTACTTCACCAATTTAGAATCAAAATTAATGAAATCCGACGTCAAAATCGTGTTTAGAACGTCGAAAGAAGGTTCCACGTCCGATTTGGGCTCAATCGGACCTAAGAATCACATTCTGTCCACTCAGGTGGGTCACTCAGGTGGGTTGTCCACCCACCGGTCCAACCCGCCGGTTTGGGACCGGCGGGTTCCTACCCGCCGGTAGGACCCGCCGGTCCTACCCGCCGGTTTGGCCAGGGACCCCCTGGTCCTCTCGGGTGGGTGTCTCAGGTGGGTAGGGACCCACCGGTTGTACCCGCCGGTTTTGGCGGAAAAACCCCAGTTTCTTCTCATCTTCCTCCATTCCTTGGGGACCCAAATGGGGCTTTTCTCCACCCATTCTTCACACCTTTAAAGTCCTATAGGATGGTTCTAGCTTAGATCTAAGTTAGATTCAAGTGAGGGGAACCATCTTACCTTCTTTGCTCAAGAATGACTTCAAACCCTCCGAATCACTTCCAACTCACAATGCTCCTTCTACCTTGTCAATATCTCTTCAAATCCTTCAAGATCAACACATAAATCATCTATTAAACCTTAGATCCATCATTTCAAAGGGTGTTTACAAGATCTTAAGAAATCATACTCGAATCAAGGGTTTAAAGCTTGGGTATGGTTAATGTTCATAAAACCCAGCTTTTCTTACCTCCAACTGTAGATCTCGAGTTGAAGATTACTCTTCCGGCACCGGAATGGCAAGATCGAGCTTCGGCGCCGCTGAAATCCTTCCTTTCTTCTTCTTCCTTTCTTCTTCCCTTTCTTTTTCTCTCTCCTCTTTACTTTTCTCACCAAACGTACGAGGGTAATAAATGGAAAGAAAAGAAGTCATAAAGCTTTATATACTATTCCTACTTAAGTGAATAGTGATGGATGGGTCACTCAGGTGGGTGGGTGTACCCACCTGACATACCCATCCAAGAGTCAAAACTTGGGATTTTGACCGGGCTCGGACCTCGGCTCGGACCTCACCCCAGGCATACGATGTAGCATGCGTATATACCTTAAAATACGGATATAATACCTGTTTTATCCGTACATAGCCTTATGGTAGGTGCACGTACACGGTTTGGGCACTCCCGTCTCTTCTGGCACTGGCTCGGACTTGTCGGGCCAGCCGGTGTTTAAGGTCAACCGTGCCATCATAGCCCATAAGGAACCCGCTCTAACATCCTCTGGCTCGGTTCCTGCATGGTTAAACCGGTTCAACCGCGAAATCAGACCGGGTTTAAGAAGCGGGATATTACATTACCCCCCCTTCTGAAAAATTTCGTCCTCGAAATTGCGTACCTGGTTGATCAAAAAGATGAGGGTACTTGGCTCGTATTTCTTCTTCTACTTCCCAAGATGCTTCTTCAAGTGAATGATCAGCCCATCGTACCTTTACATAGGAAATAGAGCGGTTGCGAAGGGTTTTCACCTTCCGGTCCAAAATTTCAGCTGGCTGCTCTGTATAGGTCATATCAGCTTCTAGGTACTCTGGTCCCACGGGTAGTACATGAGATGGATCATGCACGTACTTCTTCAGCATGGATATATGGAATACATTGTGAACATTTCCAAGCGAAGGCGGCAGAGCAAGCATGTAGGCTACTGAGCCAACCCGGGACAAGATCTCAAATGGTCCCATGTATCTTGGGCTCAACTTTCCCTTTCTGTGAAACCTTTGCAAACCTTTAGTAGGAGAGATCTTGAGAAATACCTTTTCTCCTGGCTGAAATTCAATCTCCTTCCTGCGGGTGTCTGCATAGCTCTTTTGACGGGACTGAGCTGCTTTAATCCGTTCTCTAATAACGTCGACTTTGTCACAAGTCATCTGGATCATCTCCGGTCCTAACATTCGACGTTCACCTACTTCATCCCAATACAAAGGAGTTCTGCATTTTCTGCCATATAACGCTTCATATGGAGCCATCCCAATTGTAGCTTGGTAACTATTATTATATGCAAACTCCATAAGAGGTATATATTCTTCCCAGCTGCCACTCATCTCCATTGCACATGCCCTGAGCATCTCTTCTAATATCTGTATGGTTCGCTCCGACTGACCGTCCGTCTGTGGGTGAAACGCTGTACTCAAATTCAGTTGCGATCCCAAGGCACGCTGTAAGCTTTTCCAAAATCTGGAAGTGAACCTTGGGTCCCTATCTGAAACAATGCTCACTGGCACTCCATGTAAGCGCACTATGTTGTCCATGTAAAGTTGTGCTAGTTTGGCCATGGAGAACTTGGTCTTGATAGGAATGAAATGAGCAGTCTTGGTAAGCCGATCCACAATCACCCATATCGCATCCATTCCCTTAGGTGTACCTGGTAGTCCGGTGACGAAGTCCATTGTAATCCTTTCCCACTTCCATTCTGGTACTGGGAGTGGCTGAAGGGTACCATAAGGTCGATGCCTCTCAGCTTTCACCTTCTGACAGGTAAGACAAGTCGCCACATACAAAGCTATGGTGACTTTCATGCTTGGCCACCAGTAACTCTGTTTGAGATCTTTGTACATTTTGGTACTTCCTGGGTGAAGTGAGTACTCGGAGCTATGTGCTTTTTTCACTATCTTATCTTGTATATCCAAATCATCGGGTACGCACAATCTGTCTCGAAACATCAATGCCCCATCACTGGCTAAAGCAAAATCTGGGTCGTTCATTGTTTGGTCTTGAACCTTAACTCTGATCCGCTGCAATTCAGGATCCAAAGGTTGCTTCATTATCACCTCTTGCCTAATTGCCGGATGCACCTGTAGAGCCGATAAGGATGCCGTCAACCACTTAAGATTTTCTGGTTGAGGTTCAAGCTCTAGGGTTGCCCCTTCATATAAGAGGGTTTCATCCATTAGCATCGCTTCTTGCACAAGTAGTGAGCTGACTGCTAAGTATGAAAGCGACACAGTCTGTGTCTTCCGACTCAATGCATCCGCCACTACATTAGCCTTGCCGGGATGATACTGAATATCGCAGTCATAATCCTTCATGAGTTCAAGCCATCTTCTCTGTCTCATGTTCAGATCCTTCTGAGTGAAGAAGTATTTCAGGCTTTTGTGATCACTGTATATCTCACACTTCTCCCCATACAAATAGTGTCGCCAGATCTTAAGGGCAAAAATGACTGCAGCTAGTTCCAAGTCATGAGTAGGGTAATTCTTCTCATATTCCTTTAGTTGTCGGGATGCATATGCTATTACCTTCCCGCGTTGCATGAGAACACAACCCAACCCAACTTTGGAAGCATCGGTATAAACTGTCATTCCACCTGTGCCTTCAGGAATAGTCAGCACAGGGGCAGTCACTAATTTTTCTTTCAATTCCTGGAAGCTCTTCTCACATTCTTCCGCCCAGTCAAATTTCACACCCTTTTTAGTCAACTTGGTCATTGGTGCAGAGATCCGAGCAAAATTCTCGATGAAACGCCGGTAATATCCAGCCAAACCCAGGAAGCTTCTAATTTCAGTAACATTCTTGGGACTTTCCCATTCCACTACTGCTTTTACCTTAGCAGGATCTACTTCGATTCCAGCTTTAGACACTACGTGCCCCAGGAATCCAACTTGTTCAAGCCAGAATTCACACTTGCTATACTTGGCAAACAACTGTTGATCTCTCAATCTCTGTAACACCATTCTCAAGTGTTGAGTGTGCTCCTCCTCGGTCTTGGAGTAGATCAAGATATCGTCAATAAAAACAATTACCCATTTGTCGAGCACATCCTGGAATACTCGATTCATTAGATCCATAAATGCTGCCGGCGCATTGGTTAACCCGAAGGACAACACTAGGAACTCATAATGGCCGTATCGAGTCCTAAATGCTGTTTTGGGTATATCACTACTCTTTATCTTGAGCTGATAATAGCCGGACCGAAGGTCTATCTTTGAAAATACTCTGGCTCCCTGCAACTGATCAAATAAATCATCGATGCGTGGCAATGGATACCGGTTCTTAATGGTCAGCTTATTCAACTCCCGGTAATCTATGCACATACGCAAACTACCATCCTTCTTCTTGACAAACAACACCGGGGCACCCCAAGGTGAAACACTTGGGCGAATAAACCCCTTCTCTAATAGTTCTTGCAATTGCATCTGCAACTCCTTCAATTCAGCTGGTGCCATCCTATATGGAGCCTTAGATACTGGAGCTGCTCCAGGAGTCAAGTCTATGGCAAACTCCAACTCTCTGTCAGGTGGTAAATGCATCAGATCATCTGGGAAAACATCGGGAAACTCTTTAACCACCTTTACTTCTTCTAGAGGTGTAACTCTTGCATCAACATCGAGTACCGAGGCTATGTAACCCTGACATCCACTTTCTAGTAACTTTACTGCTTGAAGAGCGGAGACCAGAACCTTCCGCACTCTTTTCATGGTATCCGCTCGGTATACCCACTCTTTCCCTTCGTCATCTGTTACCTTAATCAGCCTTTCCGCACAGATCACATTAGCTCGGTGAGCCGACAGCCAATCCATACCCAATATAGCATCAAAATTCTGCATATTGAACTTAATGAGTTGCGCATCAAAGTTCTTCCCACTAATCTCCACCGGGCACGGTCCATACACTTCCTTCAGCTGTGCAATCTTACCAGTAGGCATACTAACAATCATTCCCTGGTCTAGGATCCTGGGTGACATCCCAAGCTTCCCTACAAATCTCTTAGATGCGAATGAATGAGTAGCTCCTGAATCAAATAAAACATAGGCTGGTATGCCCGATATGGGTAGGATACCTAATATAACGGTGTATATTAATTTCAGCAGGTCATCAACATTAATCATAATGAACTTCTTAATTTAAAATGTACCTGCTACAACTTCTGTACTAGCCTCAGCTTCCTCGGCTGATAGGGCATACATCCTTCCCTGCGGTTGATTGCCTCGAGGCAAGGGAGGTCGGTAAGCAGAGGGCTGACTGGAGGGCAAGGCTGGTCGGGACCGACAGTCTTTCGCATAATGCCCATAGGAATGGCAGTTGAAGCAGCGAATCTGAGACGTCGAAACTGGAGCGGGGCCCCTCTGCACTTGACCCGATGCAGATGAAGGTCGAGGTGGCCTTGGAGCTGTAGGAGCCACACTAGTGTTCGGGCGGACAGAGGTTGAACCCGAACCACCAACTGGCCTAGGAGGATAGCCAGATGGCCTATAGGGCTGCCTATACATAGGCCCCGAACTATATGATCCACGGTATGCCTTGGAGGAATTTCCCACATCTGGGAATGGATTTGATCTCTTCCACAGTCCAGGAGTGAGGGACTGTTCACCCTTTTGCTTATCTTCCATCGTTTTGGCCTTCTGGACAATCTGGCCATATTCGGTTAAATCCAAGACTTCCAGCACAGACCCAATAGACGCTTTTAGGCCCTTTAGGAACCTTGCTGCCTTCTCTTCAGCTGTTCGCATATGCCTTGGGGCGAAATGGAACAAACTTTCAAATTGTTGCTGATATTCCAGAACAGTTTTACCTCCTTGAGTTAAGGCCATGAACTCCGTCTCCTTCCGATCCCTGAAACTGCGCGGATAATGGTTATCCAAGAACAATTCCTTAAACTGCTCCCAAGTAGGTTCTGGATGAGCAGCCATCAATATAGGCTTGGAAGCTTGCCACCAAGAATTTGCCTCTTTCTTGAGTTGTAACCCAGCACAAATGAGCTTCTGGGCATCTGTGCACTCAAGCACCTCAAATATCTTCTCCAATTCTTGGATCCATTGATCCGGTTCTAGAGGATCACTCCCCACCTTAGAGAATACCGGTGGTAAGTTCCTCTTGAACGACTCTACCACCCTTGACGTGTTGCTCGTCACCGGGAAGTTAGGAGCATAGGCAGGATAGTAGGCATAAGGATGAGGCATCCCATGCTGAGGAATACCGAATGGTGGGATTGGAGGTGTACCCACTGGTGGTCCCGTTCCCGACCCGACAGGTGGGTCTTGCGGAGTGAGTACCCGGGGAGGTTGACCCGGTTGAGAAAATTCCAACTGTTGCTGGATGGCAGTCATAAATGCTTGCTGTTGCTGAAGCATTTGTTGTTGGAAAGCTTGTTGAGACTGCTGAATTATTGTAGCAACATCTCCCGGTGTAATGACCGGTGGAGGGTCCGGGAGTGCAGTCATAGGTGGGTCCCCATGTGCCCCACCCTGACCATGGGTCTCTGCAGGTAGTGGAGGTGAGGTATGCCCCACAGAACGGGCCCCTCTGGGATTTTGTGGTCGACCGACCCGACGAGGACCCCGCGAGGTACCTCGGGCATTACTACCGGATCTAGTACGTACCATCGTATCCTTGTACCTGGAACATATCACACACCACATTGGTTAAACACCATAGACTGATTTAGGCACACAATCATATGCCATTATGTGAGGTGTTGTAGTGTATGATAGCCTGTAATTAATCATAGCTCAATTCCAAGATACGGGCAAAGTTCACAACATACATGCGAATGGTCCCACTTGACCGTAGCATATCGATCATAGGATTAATCCCCACCATAAAACCAATGCATTCATAATAGGAGAAAAGAAGGGAAAAGACAAAGAAAGAAAATTTTAAAAATTTTAAAATTTCTCCCTTCTGTCCAAACCGGTGGGATGAACCAGCGGGTAGGGACCCGCCGGTCTGACCCGCCGGTCCCAACACCCAAACCGGCGGGTGTCACCGGCGGGTAGGGACCCGCCGGTCTGGACCCGCCGGTCTTGGCCGATAAAGCGAAAACAGGGCCTTTTGGCCCTGTTTTGTTTTGTTTCCTTCACTCTCTTCTCTCTCTTTTTCCTTCCTTTTTCTCTTGGACGATTTTGGGAGTCTACTCGGCGCTCCAACTCACGATTCCGCTCATCCGCACGGCGCTTTAGTGAAGAGTTAACTCGTCTTCATCCAAGTAAGTTCTTCTTCTTCTCCTTTTTCCAGAATTTCAAATTTGGGTGAAATGCTTGATTAGGATTTGCTTTCTAGGCTTTCTTTCTCTATTTTCCACCATAGAAAAGTATTATCATGTGTTTGTGATGATTCCATTGTGCTCATTTGTAGTTTATAGGAATCATCCCACTTTATTTGGAGAAAAACCCAAATTGATGCCCTAGGTTCTCAAATTTGGGGTTTCTTCAATCCTTACTGTTTTGCTCAAATTGATGTCTTCTATGTAATGCATTTCACTTGTTTTACGCTAGATATGAGTTAGATTTCATTGGATCATCCATTATGCTTGAAATCCTCATGTATTTCCATGAAATCCCTATTTTGGCATTGGTTTCCTTGATTTTCATCCACACTTGCACTCATGGAATTCCATAGTCCTTTTTGGGGTATATTCTTGAAATTTCATCATCCCATTACTATGGCATTTCATTCTAGACCTAGGGTTTCAAGCTTTCACCCCATTCTATTCCAATTTGCGCAATGGACTTGAATTTCCCCATTTCATTCATGCCTATTGCTTTTGCTGTCCTTTGCTGTCATTTTACTGTTTTGGCACGTTTCCATGCGTTGCCATCACCATATTTCATGTTATAAGTTTTCTATCCTTCCTAGATCGTTGCCGTTCCCATTTTGCAGAAATTGGGTTTTGAATTTCCCCTTCTTTAATGCTGCTGTCTTTTCTTACTGTACTAACCCAACTTCTTTACTTATTGTCAGGATGTCTTCACGCACCGGCAGAGGACCATCTTCCTCTGGTGTTCGACGCAAGACCACCGCTTCTAAGCGGAAAAGTGCGGAGACCAGCACTTCAGCTCATCGCACAGGGAGACCTGCACCTGCTCAGTCTGACCCTTCAGACTACGATGAGGAGCACTTCACTAGTGCCGAGGCCGCAGCCAAATGGCCTATCTTCCTGAAGGGGCCAGTATTGATGGAAAAGACCGTGGTAGTCGAGGACTTCCACAAGGCCCAGCTTCAGGAGAGGTTCTCAGCATTGGGCTGGGACACTATTCTTCAGGTGGACCGACCGTGCTACGATCAGCTCGTCCGTCGGTTTTATTGCAACCTCGAGGTGTCATATCAGTACGGGGAATTCACCGTCAGCAGCTTGGTGAAGGGGGTGGATATCCAGCTGATGGTAGACACCCTGGCCAGTATTCTGGGCATATCGGCGGCGGGACACCGATACTACAGTCCCCCCAGGAGTAGGCCTCAGGGACCGTTCATGAGCATGGAGACACCGGACTTCATTTACGAGACCATCTGCGGCAGCAGCAGTCGCCCGGAGTCCGAGACATCTTTCTTCCCCGAGGTCCGTCTCTTCGCCCGGTTGATCCAGTTCAACCTGCTCCCCAGAGGAGGTCATCGGAACCAGGTAGGTTTCATGACGGCTTTTATTGCTTTTTGTATCTTTACGGCCTCAGAGGGAGGCGGGGAGCACTTGTGCCTTCCCTATATCATCCTCAGAGCGATGGAGCACCATGCTTCCCACCCAGAGGACGGAGGATTCCCATACGGCAGGATCCTCACCAGGATCTTCGAGTTCTTTGGGGTGAATCTGAGCGGAGAGGAGGGGAAGACTCCGGCCGATAGGTTCGATCGGAGCAACCTCTTGAAGATGGGTCTCCACACCCTCATGGATTCACCTCCCAGATCGGGAGCTCGGAGAGGTAGGGGTAAGAGGGCTGCCCCTGTAGAGGATGTCCTCACGGAGGAGGAGTCCAGTGAGGAGGACGAGGACTACGTTCCTCAGGACGAGGAGGCGGATCTGATGGGCGGCAGTATCCCTGAGGAGGTGCCTCAGGCATCGAGAGGTACGGGCCATAGTTCTTCCAGAGCTACAGCCCCACCATATGGAGCCCCACCACCTGGGAGTGGTGACTACGACTATGAGGATAGGACAGCCTCCATGCGGGCATTGCAGGATGGCCAGGTCCAGATACTGAGGCGGCTGGACGAGATTGCCTCTCGGCAGATCACCTTGGAGGATTCCTTCCGTAGGTTGGGTCAGGACTTGGATACCAGGGCCACCGCCATCTCAGCAGATTATGGCCGGCTTCGGAGGGAGGTACGATTGGTGAACACGAGGTTAGATTATTACGATCACCGCTTCGACTTTAACTCCAGGCCTCCAGCGAACTTGGTGATCATCGACGACGATGACGACAACCAGTGAGGCTTAGCTTGCCCGCCCAGCTATTTATCCATTTTTCTCTTTTTGTAGACATTGTACCTTTCTTTATTCTCATTCCTTGTAATTGCGATGTAACTTGATTTTCATTTATGGAATGAAACATCTTTGGATATTGGACTATTATAATGTTTTCATATGTGGAGTTCCTGTGTGGTCTTGTGGTGATGTTATATTATTATCTGTTGTTTATCAAGTTTTGTGTAAAATTTTTGGAAATCCCACTTTACGCCGTTATGCTGCCGAAATTTCGTCGAACTAGTACTTTATAGGTTATAGTACCCACCTAATTACCCTTTATCTACACTCACGCATGCCATGAATGCCACTTATAATATAACTCCATTTTTATACTTCCTTTCTTTGACTTTTAACCTTTAAAGCTTTTATATTTGCCCAACCCCATTTTCCTATTATAGAATCTACGGGATTCTAATGGTATGCTGTGAGTGGAGCAGAGCATCACGCTCTGATACCACCGTTTGTCACACCCCGTTCGCGCTGAACCGGAGCGGTGACCGAGTTAACACCGGTTAACCCAAACCTGCCAGGATCATCAGACACTGTATTCCACCACAGCATACACACACTAACATCAACTCATCAAATCAGCTGAAGATTAAGTTTTACCTGTAATAATTCCCATATACCTGATACCCAAATGGCGATACCATAATTATATACATTTGGGCCCGAAGGCATGATATATATACACAAAAAGAATAAAGTTTGAATATCAATTATATACAGGAAATTATCAACAACATCAGAGTACGCAGCCCGGCATCGGTATCAAGGCTGGAGCTCAGCTCGGCCTCAGAACTGCTGTCCTGCAGCACAGCTCTCACACGCACAGCCTACGTCGTGCTCAAACTCATCAGGGGTCCACCAGTCCTCGTCAGGAAACTCGACTGCGGGACCCACCCCAAGCTCCTCAGATGCATGACCTGCAAAATCATCTAAAAAGGGGTGTACACGTGGAATGAGCTCACTAGCTCAGTAAGTAGAGAGGTGGACCACACACAACAGTCCACACATCACAACACATCATATGCACTACATGCCATGCAAGTCATTTTAAATCACATACACCTAATCAACATTACTAAGTCTTTGGTTTTAGTGCTACTACAACCACAGTGCGCGTATACTCCGGGTACGAGCCGCGAACTCCCTCCCGCGATACGCCCATAGGGCTGTTGGAGAAGGCCCACCGTGAGTACTCGGAAAAATAAAGACAATGCCGTCCACCGGCTCTCAACAGAAATGTAAATAAATTAAATGACAGTGCTGACTCCAGCAATTTAAAAGCAGTACGATTGGCCCTCTTGAAATACCACCGGGGTTGCCGACTGTCCTACATGACTCGCCGGGCGTAATGCCTAACCGCCACAGTGTCCGACAACCGCGACCCCTGCTTCCCCCCAAATGGCAACCCAACACCTCAACCCCTGTTGGGCAGGGTCGTAGCACGGGATGGTGAGAATCCTAATACCGCATGCTCCTATATGCAGTACGACTGCATAGTGCCTCCGTGTCCCATACCACGGGCCACCAATGCATTCGTTTCCAAGCCGACCCCGGCATCTAATCTATCAATGCATTATGCAACATGATGTTCACATTCAACATATAACATCTCATTTAATTTGCAATTGAAAGTAAACATAGCATATATGCACATCAATGAGTGGAATGACTAATCTATATAGCATATTCATGATGACATGACTAAATTAGATATAGGTATATGAATGCCAAACAAATGCCTTGAAACAAGGCCAAACGTCCTCTCTCCACTTACTTGTAGTGTATAAGGATTTCCGCTCGGTACGGGTGAGATCCGGAGCGAATCGGGTATGATTTGGTGAACCTAACATAATTGAGCGGGGTTAGTACTTCACCATTTTAGAATCAAAATTAATGAAATCCGACTTCAAAATCGTGTTTAGAACGTCGAAAGAAGGTCCCACGTCCGATTTGGGCTCAATCGGACCTAAGAATCAAATTCTGTCAACTCGGGGGGTCACACAGGTGGGTTGACCACCCACCGGTCCAACCCGCCGGTTTGGGACCGGCGGGTAGGGACCCGCCGGTAGGACCCGCCGGTCCTACCCGCCGGTTAGGCCAGGGACCCCCTGGTCCTCTCGGATGGGTGTCTCAGGCGGGTGTCTACCCACCGGTCCTACCCGCCGGTTTTGGCGGAAAAACCTCCGTTTCTTCTCAACTTCCTCCATTCCTTGGGGACCCAAATGGGGCTTTTCTCAACCCATTCCTCACACCTTTAGAGTCCTATAGGATGGTTCTAGCTTAGATTTAAGTTAGATTCAAGTGAGGGGAACCATCTTACCTTCTTTGCTCAAGAATGACTTCAAACCCTTCAAAAACACTTCCAACTCACAATGCTCCTTCTACCTTGTTAATATCTCTTCAAATCCTTCAAGATCAACACATAAATCATCTATTAAACCTTAGATTCATCATTTCAAAGGGTGTTTACAAGATCTTGAGAAACCATACTCGAATCAAGGGTTTAAAGCGTGGGTTTGGTGAATGTTCATAAAACCCAGCTTTTCTTACCTCCAACTGTAGATCTCGAGTTGAAGATTACTCTTCCGGCACCGGAATGGCAAGATCGAGCTTCGGCGCCGCTGAATCCTTCCTTTCTTCCTCTTCCTTTCTTCTTCCCTTTCTTTTTCTCTCTCTTCTTTACTTTTCTCACCAAACGTACGGGGGTAATAAATGGAAAGAAGGAAATCATAAAGTCTTATATATACTATTCCTACTTAAGTGAATAGTGTCGGATGGGTCACACAGGTGGGTGGGGTACCCACCGGTCATACCCATCCGAGAGTAAAAACTTGGGATTTTGACCGGGCTCTGACCTCGGCTCGGACCCTACCCCAAGCATACAATGTAGCATACGTACATAATCTTAAAATACGGATATAATACCTGTTCTATCCGTACATAGCCTTATGGTAGGTGCACGTACACGGTTTGGGTACTCCCGTCTCTTCTGGCACTGGCTCGGACTTGTCGGGCCAGCCGGTGTTTAAGGTCACCCGTGCCATCATAGCCCATAAGGAACTCGCTCTAACATCCTCTGGCTCGGTTCCTGCATGGTTAAACCGGTTCAACCGCGAAATCAGACCGGGTTTAAGAAGTGGGATATTACAGTTATGGTAAAATTTTGTTCAAAACGATGTGGTAGAAAGCAATGTGTGACTTATAGGACATGATCGATTGTAGATTCTTACACCCACCACTTTCTAAAGGGCCTAGCTATATGACGCTTGTATTGCTTTTCCACCATGGTTCTAATTAAGTATCAGTATTGGATTGGCCATATCAGCCAATACCGATCGATACCTAATCGATCCGGATCAAGTATTAGTATTGGAGTAAGGGTGAAATCTTATGTACATTGAAAAGTGAGGGAAAAATTGACTGATCAGGACTGATCCAATCTGATCTAAATTGGCATTCTATCAATATACCAATACTAATAACCAATCCTTGTCTCCCACAACCCCGCTTCACGGTTAGGTTGCTCCCATAGCATTTGCCGCTACTACAGGAATCACTTTTACTTTCTTTTCCTCTAGCTACTAAGATGTTTTAGTTCAAAATGGTTTGACTACCCTCAATAACCCTAATAGAGAGCACCAAAATTTTATTTTATTTTGAACTTTTGTTTGAAGTTTAAACCAAAGTTTTAAGGATAATGTTTTTTAACCCTCCACTGTTAGGCTTGGTAGCATTAAATGGCCAAAGGAAAATTTCCACCTTGCAAACAGGGACATGAAAGTGTAATTGACATAAGAATTCAATCACATGATCACTTCACCGTATCAAGATCCTCTCCAACACTCCAACCTGGATTAGAAGAGTGACAAGACCTAACTAGGGTGAGTGCTCAAGCCCCCAATTGTCCCATGCGTGTTGGGGGCATTAAGCGCCTTGAAAAGGAGCTGTATCCCACTTCATTCGTGGAGAAGGAATTCATACTTCTCTACCAATGAAAGAAAACTTCTGCCAAATATTTAATGAAAAGAGACAAATGAGGATGATATTAATTAGTTTTCAACCTTGACATGGTTAAGAGTCTTAACACCGGGTTAGCGATTTAATTATTTATTTGAGTTGTCATATACAACAAATCCAAACAACCCCCCCCCCCCCCCCCAAAAAAAAAAAAATTATCAGTTAAACAGATTCTTTTGCTTCAAATTATTTTAACCAATGGCTAGTGGCATGCAGGGTAGGCTGATAAAAGCAACTCTTACGTGTTTAACCAACTTAGCTACACAAAAGTATGTATCATGCCTTCCAAAGGCCTGAACAGAGGATCCTTTTCCCACGAATTGAGATATCAATGTTTTTTTTTTGGTAAAAGAGACATCAAAGTCTTCGGTGTGTAGGCCATTCTCACTTGTTACGTGGGTTTTTCATAACTTCGAAGTTACAAGTATACAAATTCACATATTACATAGACAAAGAACTAATTAATCTTAGGGTTTGGGGCTGGGATTCTCTGAGCCAACAACGTACTATGTGCCCGACTGCATTAAAATTTTTATGAAAAAAAAAAAAAAGATGAAAAAATTTATATTTCTGGAAGTAAGCTACACGGTTGGTCCAGAGAAACTTTTCTCTTAATCTTGTGCTAATGAAAGCATACATAAGGGAATCAATAAGGATAGAATTTTCGCATTTTATAAGGGACAAGGCCTTATTTCGCCTCCCTTCATGTCTGGGTAGAGACATCGCACAGCCTGACGGTCACCCTTCTCATAAACATTATCTTTTTGGCTTAATTAGTTAGTTTCAAATGGTTAGTTTCATTAGTTACTTTAGTGACCTTTGATGACCAGTTATCATAATTAGAGATTTATTTTATGTTGGACAATTTGCAAGGTTGTTAATAAAATACTCCATATAAATGATGACCCTCCCCTTCATCCTGTTGTTGGACAACCAGCTTTCCAAAAAAACAAAAAGAAGTAGACATGTGTTTACCAAAGCCTACAAGAGCCCATTCCAGAAAAGCCCATATATGTTAGGGATGTTGAACATTTATGGAGTTTGGAATGGGCTTCTCAGCTAAACTGATACTGTCCTAAAGTATTTTAACCAACACTTGAAAAGACCTTGAAGGAAACAACCCAAGCCTTCTTAATTAATTTGTGTGGAATATCTTGCATAGATATTTGTGAATTTATTTTTTCCAGGTTAATTTAGGTTCTCAAACATTGGTTTAATGTGGTTTTTGTTTTTTATTTAGTTTCATACAATCATTCAAAATTCTATTTGAAAACTTTAGGGATTCCCAAACCAACATGAATGAATACTTATAGGGTGAAAGGGTTCCTATTCTACAGAGGCCACTTAACTTATTTACCTATTCCGCGCACCTAGTTGTGTCATGTGAAAGGATGAGGTGGAAATTCTTGCCATTAGAAATGATATGGATAAGCTAATCGTAAAATTCCAGTCTTTAAGTTCAATCACTTGCCTCCTATGTGTGTCAATGCATTCTCATGGTAATTTTTGCACCCTTTCTATTAGTCCCGAATTTTATAGACTTTATTTTGGCACATTGCAAACTCTGTATGGCATCTGAACTGAAACTTAACTTGCACTAAGGGAAGGGACCTTGGGATCTACATGCCCAATAATTTCGGTCTCATCTAACTTACCACTTTGCAAAAAATGGGTGTGGATCACAGAGTGTTACGTAGTCTGCATATGCTAAAAAAACCATTAATATAAAACCTAGAAGTCCTCCCTTTCCTTTTTTTACAATTTCTAACGTTATTTCCCCCTTGTTTAACCATCCCCACCCCATGTGGATCAAGTTATTTTGTTTATATAGTAGTGTTTTGACTCTAAACTCTAAACTCCAAACACAACTTTGGAAAGCCACTTGGTTGTGAAGCATAATTTGAATTGAAACCAATAAACAGTTAGGTTTGATTTGAGTTTGGGAAGCTTAACCTAGGATCAATTATCATTCTTATATAAGGATGTAAACGGTTAGTTAAAAATTCGAATTTAATTCACAATTGTATCCGTTTGAGAGTATTTTTATGTAGTGAGAGGGTATCCATATCCGAATTTGAATAATCCAAACAATAGTCTATCTAATTCAAATAATAAAAGAAAATTCAAGTAAGTAATGATCTTGAGGATTCTTGAAGATTCAAGAAACTCTAGAGAGTAAGGAAAATAGTTGAATTGTTGGAAAATCATCAAGTTTCAAACATCCAATTAAGCTTCTTGAAATGCAAATTTGACAAATGATGCATGCTTGTCACCTTCTGACGTAAGGAAATAGAAACAAGGGTATTTTGATTATTACCATTTAAAACATGGAATCAACCAAAACACCCTTGTGATTCTTCTCTCATCTTTGAATGCGACATCTCAAAGCACTCCTTCAAATCTCTAATGTGTATTCTAAACATCAGACTCAAATCATTTATCACTATAGTAAGTAGATTTTCAAAAAGTTGAAAGTCGCTCTCTCGGGGCTTTTCACTTGGTCACTTTCTAGATTTTTCTTCGTTGGGTCGTTAGAGAAGAGTGAATTCAGCTGGAGTCTTAACCACCACTTGTGTCAACTACCACTCCGCAAGTGATTTAGTTGCACCTCTTGTGTGAAACGACAGATCTCCTCATTGAAAAACTGCATTAAATGCTTTTAAAAATTAGAGAAGAGTAGTTAAGTGAATGCGCCAAGTTCTAAATATACCTATAAAGATGACTTGGGGTCCTCTCCATTACATCTAGCACAGCCCACGTTGTTGGTAGCACTTGGGCACACACCGACTCCACAAGTGATTTAGTTGCACCTCTTGTGTGAAACGACAGATCTCCCTCATTGAAAAACTGCATTAAATGCTTTTAAAAATTAGAGAAGAGTAGTTAAGTGAATGCGCCAAGTTCTAAATATACCTATAAAGATGACTTGGGGTCCTCTCCATTACATCTAGCACGACCCACGTTGTTGGTAGCACTTGGGCACACACCGATGCGCATTAGAGAGGATATGATTTCCGTATGTAGAGGTATCATTTAGGCCATATTTTATATGATTTTTATTTCAATTTCAAAATGATTTCATGAAATAATCAACAAACAGATTTTGGTCAAGAAACTGAAATTGTTTTGGATGTATTAATCTGGATTATATCAAGAAAAGAAATCCATTTGGTAGTTCAATTTTTATAATAGATTCTCTATGTTTCTTTGGGAGATGGTGATGATCAATTTGGTAGTGCTGAGAGTCGTGACACCATTGGGCGAAGAAGAAAGGTGATGTCTAATTTTTAACATGAAATTTTTACTTTACCCATCAAATTAACCATATGCTCACTAAAAAGCAAGAGTACAAGAATTTCAATTTCAAAATTGAAACAACTCCTTAACTGTTTCAGAATTTTATTTTCACTTGATTTCCATTTCACGGAAATAAGGTGAAAGTATCATACCAAACAATTTCTGAAAAAGAAAATCAGCAAATCAGCTCATTACATCGAAATAGAAATCATATCCAATCAGGCCTCCTTGAACACTCCCATACAGAAAGAATTTGAAGAATATCTCACATAATTAATAAAGACGATGGTGCATCATTATCTACATTTTGATGGAGGGACGTTGTGTCTCTCTTAAAATAAAAGATAGTCACCCAAAAAATATATAAAGTCTTAAAATAAAATGCAAAGTTTTATGAATGATATAGATGTCTAGTTTTCCTCTTACTTAAAGTAAGTGAATTGAATCGTGATTCATTAATCTTTATATTGGTGAATTGAATCGTGATTCATTAATCTTTATATGGGGTCCTTCTGTTCATCTAATTCAAGGAATTGACTCTTCTTCATAGAGGGCATCACTCAGATGGTGTCCATATAGGGCTAGTTGTGACATGTGCATTGAGCTCATCTAATGATCAAGAATCTCTTACCCCAAAAAAACCCATCCTTGAGATCATCCAACCCAAATCCGAATCTTCAAATCGAAATAACCTACTTCGAGGGACTCTAATCCATGAATTTAGGGTACGGTATGTTGGTGTATGATGTCTTGTATTCCGTCGCAGTTTAATCCAGGGAGTACTGGTGCAGCAACTAGACAGGCAGGACGGCGGTCCCGCTAACCGGTTAGCGGGCCATGGGGTTGCAAGGGGGCAGGAGGCCCCCCTGCATAGCAGGGGGTATAGGGGGCGCAGCCCCCCGCTCGAATTTTTTATTTGAGGGCAATTGTAGTTTAATCCAGATTAGGGTTTTTTTCACTATATATTTGTAGCGAGGGTTTCTTTCTCTGTAATGCAAACAATACTGAGAGGTGTGAGGACGAGCGCTGTAACCCTATTCTCCATTGATAGTGAAGCAGGATCGCATCTCACCGGGGACGTAGGCAACCTTGCCGAACTTCGTAAAAATCCGTGTGCATTGTTTGTTTTGTTTTTCCATTATCTTCTGCATCGTTTTAGGGTTGCGTTTCTACAAATTGGTATCAAAGCTCTAGGTTTCCGTTTTCTAGGGTTTACTATCACGATGGCAGGGAACGGATCGAATGTCAAGTATGACATCGAGAGGTTTAATGGAAAGAACAATTTTACCATCTGGCATCAAAGGATGAAGGATCTTCTGATACAGTAAGGTTTGACAAAAACGTTGTTGGGAAAGTCAAAGAAACCTGCAAAAATTACTGACGAATATTGGGAAGAGATGGAGGAAAAGGTGGTAAGTGCTATTCGATTAAATCTTTCTAATGATGCCCTACAATATGTTATGGGTATCGAATCTGCACCGCAGCTATGGGCGAAACTTGAAAGCATCTATATGACGAAGTCCTTAACGAACAAGTTGTTCGTGAAGAAGCAATTGTATTCTCTACAGACGGAGGAAGGTACGGACCTATTAGAGCATCTTAACATGTTCAATCAGATCGTAAGTAAACTTGCAAACCTGGAGCTTAAGATCGAGGACGAAGAAAAGGCGTTACTATTGCTGTCGTCGCTCCCAGAATCATATGATCACCTAGTAACGACTCTCTTGTACGGGAAGGAGACCCTTGAGATGGATGAAGTCGCAGCTGCCCTCATGTCCAATGATACAAGGAAGAAGGCCAGTAGTACGAAATCTCAAGGAGAAAGTTTTTTCAGAGGTGACAAGGAGTAGGAAAGAGGGAGATCAAATCAGAAGGGATATGGGAAGAGTCGATCGAAATCAAAAGGGGTAAAGACAAAGGTCTCTTATTACTATTGCAAGAAGGAAGGTCATTTGAAGAGAGAGTGCTTGAAGAGGAAGGCGGACTTAAAGAAGAAATGTGTAGATAAGGCATCTGAGAAAGCTAGCGTGGCTGACAGTTCAGATGGAGATGATAGAGATGTACTCTCTATATCATCAGGTAAGAATCAACCGTCTGATTCTTGGATTTTAGATTCTGGATATTCATATCACATGTGTCCACATAAGGATTGGTTTGATACATATCACCCATATAATGGTGGGTCTGTCTTAATAGGGAATGATGCTGTATGCAAGACTATTGGGATAGGCACTATCAAAATCAAGATGTTTGATGGGATAGTAAGAACCTTAGCAGATGTGAGACATGTACCAAAATTAAGGAAAAACTTAATATCTTTGGGGGCACTTGACTCAAATGGCTGCAAGTACATAGCAGAAGGTGGAGTTCTCAAAGTTATTAAGGGTGTAATGGTTGTCATGAAGGGACAGTTAGCAGGAAACCTATACAAACTCATAGGGAGCACAATTATAGGTGGAGCATCTGTGACTACAGATGCAGTATTTGATACAGATGATACCTATCTGTGACATATGCGGTTAGGGCATATGGAAGAAAGAGGATTAATGGAGCTTCATAAAAGGAAAATGTTGAAGGGAGTAAAAACTTGTAAATTGAACTTCTACAAGTATTGTGCGTTTGAAAAACAGTGCAACGTTAGTTTCAAAACTGCAAAACATAACAGTAAAGGGGTGCTTGATTATGTACACAGCGATGTATGGGGTCCTTCAACAATAAAATCTAAAGGTGGGGCAGAATACTTCGTGACCTTTGTTGATGATTACTCAAGGAAAGTCTGGATCTACTTCATGAAGCATAAAAGTGAGGTGTTCACTAAATTTAAGGAATGGAAGGCTAAGGTAGAAAGGAAGACATGAAAGAAAATTAAATACTTGAGAACAGATAATGGAGGAGAGTACACATACAAGTGCAAAGCTGAAGGGATAACACGTCACTTCACGGTTCCAAAGACACCACAACAAAATGGTGTAACTGAAAGGATGAACAGAACACTTCTAGAAAGAGCTCGGAGTATGAGGCAAAATGCAGGGTTGAGTAAGAGATTTTGGGCAGAAGCAGTGAACATGACATGTTTCCTCATCAATAGGTCTCCATAAAAGGCGATTGATTGTAAAATTCCTGAAGAGGTATGGACAGAAAAACCAGTAGATTATTCTATTATAAAAATATTTGGTTGTCCAGCCTATGCGCATGTTGAGAGTGAGCAGTGTTCTAAGTTAGACTCAAAGTCTAAGCAATGTATCTTTCTTGGTTTTAAGAAATGTGTAAAGGGATTCAAGTTGTGGGATCCAAGTTCACAGAAAGTTATGGTTAGCAGAGACGTTGTGTTTGATGAGTCTCATATAGTGAAGTCAAATTACAATTCACAAGCAGTTGATGAAAATAAAGAAGGTTCTACTGTGCAGGTGGAGTTAAGTGAGTTAGAAACAACAAGAAAGAATGAGTCATCAAGTGACTTACCAGGACAACAGGAAGCAGTAGAAGTTTCCTATACTGTAGCAAAGGGTAAAGGGAAGCGTACTCACAAAGCACCTATGAGATACGGGTTTGAGGACATAGTTGCCTATGCCCTCACTATAGGTACAGGTGATCCATCTTCCTACCATGATGCTTTGAGTGATGCACAGCATGATAAATGGATGACAGCTATAATGGAGGAAATAGAATCTCTACAGAAGAACAAGACTTGGGAGATTGTGGAAAAACCTAAGGAAAGAAAAATCATTGGGTGTAAATGGGTCTTTCGTAAGAAAGAGGCAGCATCTGAGAAGGAGAGTGAAAGGTATAAGGCCAGACTTGTAGCCAAGGGCTATGCACAGAAGGAGGGGATAAACTACAATGAAATATTTTCTCCGGGGGTGAAACACACTTCGATCAGGGTACTACTTTCTTTGGTGGCCATGTATGATTTAGAGCTTGAACAACTTGATGTGAAAACTGCATTTCTTCATGGTGACTTGGAGGAACATATTTAGATGGAGCAGCCTGAAGGTTTCAAGGTACAGGGAAAGGAAGACCATGTTTGTCTGCTTAAGAGGTCACTTTATGACCTTAAGCAATCTCCTAGGCAGTGGTACAAGCGTTTTGATTTCCACATGATGAAGATTGGCTACACAAGAAGTGAGTATGATAGTTGTGTTTATTATAAAATGTCAAGTGATAATTCCATTATTTTGTTGATGCTTTATGTTGATGACATGCTCATTGCTGCAAAGAACAAACATGATATAGTCTCTTTGAAGTCTTTGTTGAGTGCTGAATTTGAGATGAAGGATCTTGGTGCCGCTAAGAAGATCCTTGGCATGGAAATCCTTAGAGATAGAAATGCAGGTAAACTTTGGGTAACTCATAAGAGGTATATTGAAAAGGTGCTAGAGCGTTTCAATATGGAAAAGGCCAAGCCAGTTAGCACTCCGTTAGCTGGCCACTTCAAGTTATCTGAAAGGGAATGC
>NC_056558.1:14111446-14124494 GCF_013358625.1 Macadamia integrifolia | reverse complement strand
GAACCATCAATTTATTGTTTTTATTTTAATTGTCTCCCTTTCCCTAAAGTCAAGTAGAGAAACCTACTTGTGAGTCTCTCTCTAGCTTTATCCCATTTCTTTTACTTTATTTTTATTTTAGCTTTTATTTTTTCCTTTATTATTATTTTTTTTATTTGCGTGGGTTGTTTATTTTCATTTATTTATTTATTTAATTTTAATTGCGTGGCTTGCGTCTTTAAATTCTTAGATGGCGAATGGTTATGACGTTATTTTAGATACTTATGTTTAGGACTGTAATTAGAATTAGATCACAACCATTAATCAGTTCACTTTCGTATTATTAAAAGAAATAAAAAATAAAGTGGCTGCTCTCCTTGTGTTCGACCCGTAGCTACACTGATCCGTACGCTTGCGGTTACATTTTAAATCTCAAACAATAGTGAAGCAGGATCTCATCTCACCGGGGACGTAAGCAATCTTACCGAACCTCGTAAAAATCCGTGTGCATTGTTTGTTTTTTTTTTTCCATTATTTTCTGCATCGTTTTAGGGTTGCGTTTGTACACGGTATCGATATTGGTATTTTTCGATATTGATCTGATATCAATCCAGATCATATTGGATTGATGCATATCGACTGATTTTGTCTTTGTTTTTTTTTTAAGTATAATTTTTTTACTATTTTACCCCTGAAATGATGCAAATAATCGATCTGAATCAATCAAAAATTGAAAATTGATCTCAACCAATATAAAAACAATATGATTGATACAATAACAATACTTGAAATCATACTCTAATCTCCATCCGCTTAAGCCTCTTACCCTAGTGTGGAATAGCTGAACTGCTTGTGGAATCGACCAAATCCACGTAGCTTGTCAAACGCTGAACTAAACACTTTCAACAACATAACGAGAGAGAGAGATTTTCAAGTTTTGACTTTGGTCAGGAGTTGGGAGTAAGGGGAAGAAACTGTAGTTGACTTAGTCAACTTATTGCTTAATATTTAAAAAGTTCTGGTGGCACATTAAAGTTGTAGGCCAATCACCACCAAAGAGGGTTGGGTGCATTAAGTGCCCGTGGTCGTCGATCCAATTCCCTGAGGGAAGTGGGGCCAGGATACAGGCCTTATTCCAGACGTCCATGTTACATGTGAGAGCCATATGGTGGTCCACTGTTTCTTTTAAGGAGCCCCAGTCACACAAATAATGCTTTTTTGTAAGAGGCGTCGGTGGTACATTAAGGTAGTGAAGTAGCAGTAGCAGTAGCAGTAGCAGTAGCAGTCCAAGTACAGAACAGAGCCTTAACTACAGTAGTTGAGTTGTCATTTTTGACCCAATCCATGGAATTGCCATAAAATCCAAACCCCGCTTTCCAAATTTTGGATTTAGATTCCAAATTTCATGATCCAATCCTTTTCACATGAATTCATCAATCAAAGACTGCATTGAAGAGTGAAATGTCCACTAGTAGTTTGCTAAAATTATAATAGTCCAGGACCTCCAGGTGGATTATAGGTACATAAAAGCATGATTCAAGTGGAATCGGTTAAAAGAAAAAAAAGAACCCTGGATCATTGATCGATCGTGGCCGGTTCTGGTCCCAATTCCTTGAACCATATATGCACATACTAGGGGTGCAACATGTCAGGTTGGGTTGGTTTCTTAAAACCCTAGTCCAATCCTGAGTTCCTTTAACTAGACTCAAACCTGCCTTGATCGTGACTCAAGGCTACAAAATTTCAACCCAGGCCCAATCCTTACCTACCTTGATTGGCCCTGATTTTTCAAGGTGGGGTAGGGATGACCTTAATTGATCCTAACACTGGTTTGCCATTAAGGGCCAAGTATACCATATATTTTTTTTTTTTAGGTAAAAAAAGCATGAGAGATATTTTTTTTTTCTTTTTTTTGATAAACATAGCAAGAGAGATCAATGAAAAGATACATTAGGGGTTTTGAGGTGTCAATGAATCAATGCCAAATAATATCTAAAATTAAGTTGATATCAATTTAAAATCAGGGGCAAAAACCAGGGCCAGGTTCAGGGCGGGCCAAAGACATCATCCTTACCTGCCCCGACCCTAACTCAGGGTCAAAAATTTCAGGGTCAGGTTAGCCCTTAGAACCAAAATTTTTGGGTCGATACTTATTTGGGATCAGGACGGGTCAAGGACGGGGTTTGCGCCATTAGGGCCAAACTTGCACCCCTAACACATACGGCATAATATTGCAGCATAGAGAGATGATTTAGCATTGATTGCTACATTGATACATGAGGTTTATCTTGGATGGATTATATGTCAAATTTAGTCTCTTTGCAATTTTGTACTATTTTCCTTCTTTTTGACTGATTGTGATTCTTCAAACAGTATCAAACAAATTAAGCGTTTTTTAGACAATTTCTATGATTGGTTTCAAATTCGATGCATAAGTAGATGATAATGTAAACCATATATCCACTAACCCATATTGAGCCGATTGGTTTTCTAACCTTCTTTTTAGACATATTTTCAGTTATTTCTTGCTCTATAAACTATGGTTTCGTAGACAGTCCACCGAGAGCTAAGATAGCTACTTATACGGTCCAAACATTTCCTATACGGTATAGTTAGGGTGGTGCCTAAATTTGGCATATAGATGGACCTTAAGGTGCCTTGCACGTATGTCAAGGTTAAGCGGTTCAAACAAAATTGACCACATGCAAGGCAAAATGAAAGCTTAAAAATCTTTCAAAATCGAATTAGAAATGTTTAAATGGGTCAAGTTGTCTTAAGTGGGGCGGACGGAAGTTCTATACAATATTCAAGCTGACCCGACTGACCCAATACCCTGAACCCGCCTCCAAGCTACATAAATGCCACCTTCATTTAAAACTGGTGGTATGGAAGGCGACTAAGAAAATCACAAACCATCAACAATGGCTTCTAAGCAGCAACTGCAAGGGCTTGCAACAGAAGACATCCATGGCCTCCCTCCACTAAGCCCAGCATCACAGTCCTTCAACAGCTCTATCCTATCCTTAACCTCTATCTTGGTCTTAGAGCTTGATATCCCCTTCACCAAGTCTGAAATGCTTGATCAAATCCAAGAAATCATGATACCCATCAACTCTCGTTTATCCTCCATTATTGTTGCAGACAAGAAAGGGGTGCAACGATGGAAGCACGTCGATCCTACGATCGAAAACCACGTCGTGATCCCAACATTCCCTGCGGGGCTAAGTGACTACGACAAGCCTTTCAGCAAGTATCTGTCGGAGGTAGCCATGGAAAAGCTTCCAGAAGGTAGGCCTCCATGGGAAATACATATTTTCATGTACCCAACAAGTAATGGTGCACAGACACTGATCTTTAAGATGAGCCATGCACTTGGAGATGGTTATTCTATCATGAGTGCAATGTTCTCATGGTGTAAACGGGTGGATGATCCGTCTCTTCCCATTATCTTCCCTTCTTTATCTGAGAAATCGCCCGCCGGAGGAAGATGTAGATGGTACAGTGTGTCAAGGCTGTTATCAAAATGCCTTAACACTGTTTCTGATTCTGTGGTTGGGTTGTTGCAAGGAACAATCTTGGAAGATAGTAAGACGGCCATTAGGTCAGGGACACCGTGTGTGGAGCTCCAACCGGTTGAGTTCTCATCCATCACCTTCCCCCTCGATCATATACGACGAATTAAGTCCAAGGTTGGAGCAGTAAGTCTCTCTCTCTCTCTCTCGTTCTGTATGTGTGTTGTGTGTGAGAGTTGGTTGGTAAGCAATGCATGAACAAGACCGACTAACTTAATTAACCAACTCAGGAGAAAGGGAGAAAGAATCCTAGCAGTAGGTGCACCTTGAAGATTAGCCTTGGAGGCACTTGTGGACCGGTAGCCCATAAGAAAAAAGCATGACACATGAGTACATAACTTAATTAGGGAGAATACCCAAATTAGAATATATTTTTTCTGTTACAAAGTGGTATACTTGTTAAATTAGTGAAAGTGTTTTAAGAAGTTTATTTGAATTAAATGAAAATAAGGACACAAAACAATTAATGAATCATGATCCAATTCACCAAATTTTTTTCTTTTTGGTAATCACTCAAATTATACGTTACACCATAATTATTTACCTGGATTCGCAGCAGAAAAAAAAAAAATGAAACTTTAAAGGATAATTTAAAAAATACTAAAACTTAAGAGGGTATTTATGAAGGAAAAATGAATTATTCCATTTCCTCGAGGTAGCAAGAACTTAGCTGCTAGTCATGTAGCATTTATAAAAATTGTGTTTGATTTTGAGACACCTTATGTCCTCCACCATAAATGTAGATAATGATGCACCATCGTCTTTATTAATTATGTGAAATACTTTTCAAAATCTGAATGTTTTTTGTATTGATCTTTACATGGTTGTTTCTTATTGGCTTACAACAATTAATTATTTGATGCAATCTTACAACAATATTGACGTGTACCACATGTAGTCATAGATGATTTGAGTCCGAATGTTAGGAATATAATAGACATTTCTTTTTGGGTAACATTTTGGAAGAGACATTTGAGGCCACAATTTGAGAAAACAGATCGTATAGGCCTGCATTGGTGAGATCAGCTTGGAATCAGCTCTCTATATCCAATCATCATTCTTGGTCAATATCGTATCGACCTGAATTGGTGAGAATGGATTGGAATCAGCCCTATCTGATCCCAATCCTTGATCAATATCATATCGTTGGATCAATACGAAAGAAGAGTAATAAGCAATTTTGTTACGACAACTAGGAATATTTTTGTCCGATCAAAGCCATCCCCAGGCCTAAAAGTGGCATGTAGGGATTATTTGTCAAATTTGCATTGCAAGAAGCTCAATACAGATGATTCGAATTTGCTCAAAAAAAAAATTTTGTACTTGATGATTTTCTCTACCCTTATAGACATGATGATTTTCCAATAACTTTAAGTTGAAAAAATAGTTTCTATGGGGGAGGGGAGTGTGGTCCTTGCATACAGACACATTGGGGGACAAAATGATTGATCCACCTCATACAAAATGAAAATTAACGCCTCTATTAATATTTCCTTGTGCATTCCCATTACTCCATGAACTTGCCATTATTGAGGTTTTCATTTTACGCAGAAAACATGAATTTTCCTCTCCACATAACTAGCCATAAGGAATGTTCTAAATACAAGAATTAGGATTTGTTTTCAATGCATGCTAAGTTGCTAACTCTATCCCATCATTGAACAGACAGTGAATGATGTGATCATTGGTTTAATATCCTACGCAATCACACTATACACAAAGAGGATGACACAACAAAATCCTTGTGGTGCACGTGTGACTGCATTGGTCATTTTGAACATGAGAATGCTGAGAGGATATAAGAGTATTGAAGATATGTTGAAGGCTAATGATGTATGGGGAAACCACTGTAGCTTCTTAAATATATCAGTTCCATCTTTCACTCATTCAGAAAATATTTGTCCCCTCAAGTATATAGAACAAGCAAAGAAACAGATTAGAAGGAAGAAAAACTCAGCAGCTATTTATGTCTCTGGTAAAATATTGAATATGTTAAAGTGTGTCTTGGGCCGTGAGGTATGCCATTAATGATTCTTTCCATTAGAGAGAACTCTTAAAATTTTCCAAACTATGTAGAAGAAAGGTCTAATTAAATTTTCCTTCTTTTAGGCTGGAACCAAGTTCATCTATTCTACTCTTAAGAACACCAGCATTGGGCTTTCTAATTTGATTGGTCCAACACAGAAGATCTCACTTTCAGACCATCCCATTAATGGCATGTACTTCAGTGTGGTTGGTGCTCCACAGGTAGTTCAAAACCCAAATACCTTCTCTTACTATTTTTTACAGCAACCAGACTCTTTTTTTTTTTTCTTCTTCTAATGTCTTTAATTCATGTGGTTGGCTTATTATTTGGGTTGTTCATCTGCTGATGGCCATGCTGCAGGTAGATTATCAACTCAACGTGAATGTAATCTTTATTCTTTCATCATTATTAATAAAGTATTCTAGTTGACTCTTACCAAAAAATTCTTGCGAGTGTTGCAGAGTGTATTTTTCACCATTGTGAGTTACATGGGCGATGTAAGGCTAGTGATGAGAACAGAAAAGGGATTTATTGACGCGGATATGCTCATTTCTTGCATGAAGGATGCCTATGAAAATATTGTTGAAGCAGTCTGTGGAAAAGAAACTATTGGATAATCATCAATGGCTCAAATCTTCTGGGTCTAATCTGAGTGCAACATGGATTTACGAGAGTGAGAGAGTGCATGTTAAATGTTCTCATTCATCGGATGTCCGTAGCTAGTGTCTCTCTAATAGCTATTTGATGAGCAATTCATGTATGGATTAATCATCTTACAAGGTTATTAGTATATTAAGAATGTAATGCGGTTAGAATTCAGAAGTAGAGTGAAGGAGAGTCAATTCTACCAAAAAAAAAAAAAGTGAAGGAGAGTTGACAGAAGCAGCTCAAATATCAACTAAAAATTGTTTTGTGGTAGAAAAATATCAATTAGTGTTAGCCATATGCAATTTATACTTTGTTGAAATCTAAGTCCAAATATGAACTCATTGCCAGAATGTCCTCATTAAAATAAAAAAAGATATATATATATATATATATATGTGTGTGTGTGTGTTATTTATTAAAGTCAACTATTTCAAAATTTTGGATTAAATCTAAGACCATCTAACCACTTTTGAACTCATAAATCCTCTTCAGTTATTTTGGTCATTTTCCAAGTATAATTCTAAACGTCCGCTCAAAAGTACATCTTCATCATCCAAATATGACACCCGGTTGACAAAATGAGGAGTTTATATATGCTTTGATACTGAACTAAAACCAATGTGGAAGTACAACTCTATAACTCCCAATAACATGTCAACATTCCATCTCAAGTGTAGCTTCAAGACGTGGACTCTGATACAAGGTTGTGTAGCTTCAGCCTTAACCGTTGTGGGAAGGGCCATGAACCACTTGGGGGTCCAACCCAGAACCCAAAACCTTAAGAAACTAGGTGGAGATTACCCAAGAATATATGTCGACAACATACAGGTTCAGCCTTAACCGTTATGGGAATATACCTCTATAACTCACATCAAAACATAACTTAAGAAAAAGATGCTCACACTTATTCCTAAGTTCAAATGTTAGAATTCCTTATCCGTTGTGCTCCCTTGAGCAAGGAGTGATACCTTCCATCTTAGCATATTTACATGGGAATGAAACTTATCTTCCTCTTAAGGCTAAGCATAGTATAACAGATTCAACTTTCAATGGTGAAGTATAAAGGGAATGAAGCTTCCTTCTATCCTTCCAAAAGCAAAATGCTAACATCTCACATAGTGAGGGGCAATAACTTTCACATTTCCGATAGGGAATAAAGCAGTTTTTGCTTTTGAATAAAGAAAAGAGAAAAGGTAAGGAAGAGCTAGCCATAGCACAAGATGAGGCAGAAAAGAGTCATGATAGAACAAAGTGGGATGTGGGAACCACTTGAAAGTGGTGTGGTTGTTGTACACCATTGTGACCCATCCGTGGGTTGCTCAGATGGTTAGGGCGAATTGAGGATTGTGTCGATAAGTGCATGGTCCTAGATTCGATTCCCTATTTATTTTGTGACCTATATACATACAGGAAGGATCAAAAAAGAAATCTCAACAACTAAAGAGATCATCACCACATGGGGAATAGAGGGCTCAACTAAGAAGAACCAAATCTATGCCATGAATAAGAATGTAACATTAAGACACTCCGTATGGATACTATGGTTTTAAAACTTGAATCGTATCTGTTAATATCTGTCTAATTCCAATGGAATCAAACTTGATCAATCTCTAGTGTTAATTTTTTTGGATCTTGATACACATGTATAATCCAAAGGTAAAATCATAATAAAAAAATAATTATTTTTTTCTAGGTAAAAGTAGATCTATCCGATACAATTCAATAGACTTCGTTTCTACGACTAGTTTTTCAACTGCTTTTTTTTTTAGGTAGGATGTTTTTCCACTGTTGGAACACTGATTATAAAGAGAGAGGGATCCATACCACTGTGGTTGTTATCATATAAAAACGAAGGAAAATTATCATGTATCAAAGCACTATAATTTTTCAAAAATATCTAACATACTTCTAAAGCATAACATCGTCAATTAGTTTGGAAATAAAAAAGACTCTTTTGTCCCTATTATGTTTACCTATGTACACATCAATTCTCAACGTTTTCCCCTATTTTAATCTCAAATAAAAGACTCTTTTGAACCCTTGAACGAATTAGCAGCCATTGAAGGGTCTGCCGAAGAAATTTCTACGCATTGGGGGTTGATTAATAACAGATTTTGTCATTGAAGGGCCTATCAAAGGAGGAGCAGCCATTGATGGTGATAACCGAAAGAGGCACAGCCATTGAGGGTGAGAATTGAAGGAGGAGCAGCCAGTGAGGGTGAGAGTTATCCTCCGTTTGTTGATGTGCCATGCATGACCTGCGCAAGCTTCTGAGTTGCAGCTTTGGCTATGGAATTCTGTTAGCTCTGGAAATCCACACCGGCTGATTCTAATCGTGCATAGTGATGCACGGGGGACATCATCGAAGATGTGTACCTCCGAACTTGCTAGAATTTCTCTTCAGTCCTACGTAGACTGAGCTCCTTGTCCTCTCCATATCCATTGTTGATCCCAAAAGCAGGGAAGGGGGAAAATCCAAATTCAATAGTTAAGAAACTTAAATTTTGATTGAATTTTTCAAATCTTATATTATCAGTCACAGACCGATCACACAGTTAAAATTTCGAAGTCTTTGCTGCAGAAATTTCACAGCAATTTGAACAAAACTTCATTTGAGGAAACTGAGATCAAATATAATCCTCATACAAGCAATTTCAATTGGTAAACATGTAAACAGATCAAAATGACCGTCATCTACTGAAATAGGATCAGAACTTGAGTAATTCTGACGGTTTATTTTGTGAAAAAATTGTTGAAAAAGTTAAAAAATTTTCATTTCAGTTGGAACGTAGCTCAAATTTGACTCCGTCTCAGACCTCTGAGTAGGTCTCTCCACCATTTTTGACCTTTTGTTGTCAGAAACGAGGAAGCGTGTGAAATGAGAGGGTTAGGTCGCAATCCTCTGGTGAAATTCACCTTCAGAGGAGGAGATTCATCATAGGGGAAAGTTAGGTTTCCTGAATCGGAGGAGAATGTTTGGTTGAAGCCCTAAATCGAAAGTTTTTTGTTTCAATTATATGAAATGGGGGTTTTTATATCATAGGGTAGAATGGCAAGTTATTTAGAAAATAACAACTTTACCACGACATCATTTGACGATTTCGATCTAACGGAATGGATTTAAGTGTCATTTTGTTCGTAAAACAGGGTACTTACTATAGTTAGTAAGTTGGGAGACGGCAATAATATGGACGGATATAAGGGCAATTAAATGGACCATACGGTAATAATACGTTTCAAAAAATCCGATGTAATAAAACGCGTACGGCAATGATACGATACGTATTTAATATGTGTTTAATACGATTGTTCTGTAAAAAATCCAAGAACAAAAATCCAGGACTAAAAATGATTGTTTGAAACTAAATTATAATCTACCATGCTTTATAGACACTAAAATCCAATCTAATTTTCCAATTTAAAATTATTTCCCATTCTTTTGAATTTTCATATTTAATATTAATTACATTTAACCCCTAAAAATGGTATGATAGAAAGAATTAAGAGGAGAATCAAACCTCATCTTGTCTTGTAACTTTTACATGTTCACTTCTTCTTTTTTGTACGAAAACAAGGTTCAAGAAGATGGAGAATAAGTGTTTGCAATTGTTTATCCCAGAGATGTGCTTGGATTTTCTTGAAATTTCTATGGGGGTACAATCTAAGACCTGTCATGGATCAATTTTAAAGCTCAAGAACCTCCTCCATTCAACTATTTTGATTTCTCAGATGCAGTATTGCAAGAATAGAGGGAGGAGAACACCCGTGTCATTTCTCTCTTTCTAATTCTTCTCATTGTCCTACTGCAACTATGTTTGTAAATAATTGTCGGTCCAATTCAACTAGCGATTGTATGCTAAATTTTCTAGAAAAGTTTTCATTTCAACCCCTTTTGGAGAATCCAACCCTTGGCCATCTTTGTCCATGTGAGTCATCTCTTTTGAATCTTTCTTGCTTTTTGTTAAAAATTATTTACAGTTGCAATCGCCCTCGATTGGATTTTCAACTACCAATGGGAAGAGAAACGGAGAAGAAGAATGTTTGATTATGTTTTCAACAATCGATGGGAAAAAAATTGAGAAGAGAATGAGTGCAAGGGGTATTGATGTCTTACCTATTGCCCTCGGTCACTGGCCGCCGAGAACGAAGATGGAGGAGAAGGGGTCAATAGGGCAAGGGTTCCTCCTTTTTTTGGTTAACTTAGAAGAGAGAAGAAGAAGGGTTATAGTTTCGATCGATTAGGGTTCCTGATAGAAGATAAGGGTCAGGAATCGGGATTTGGCCCATTTGGGTTAATGTCATTTTATTTTTTTTTGAACCAAAAATTTTATTGAGTATGTAACGTATTATACGACTATTATTCGTGTATAAGACGGTTATCTTTAAAATCCGCATATTAAACGGTCTTTTTTTTTTTTTTATTGTTGTGCCAAATTACGAACTTTTGAATTAAATGTTTGGATGCACGTATTATATGTGTATTTTACTAACTATGGTACCTACTAGATATTTTGAGAAAATTAGAATGGTTTGTCATATAAGGTTTAAAAATAGGGGTGGTACAAAATAATTTTCCTAAAAAGAATACAGAGGTCGAAAGAGACAAATATAAATAGTGAGTGCTAGCTAACTATATGTTGACGGCATATTCAATATTTTTCCATTAAAAAAAAGAACTAGAAGCAATAGCATGGTAAGAATAAACTTAGGACTTCATATGAAGGTTTGAGAATTCAGTATTGAGAAAACAGGTCAAGGTCAATACCTTTACAGATAGGCTTAGATAGGATAGAAATACCCTTATTTTTAATTAAAATAATCATTTTTTATTGTATCAATGCACTGATATGGTATCTACTAAGAATTGGGATTGGTCAAAACCGATGTCAATCAAATTCAATTCCTCAAACCATGCTTCATACAAATCTATCCAAATGAATACAAAATCTAAAAAATTGTAGTGCCTACACCAAGTCTCAGGATGGGGTGAAATTTTCGCCCCACCCCTTGATGCTTATGGGTGCACTATTGCCCTTCCATTGGCTCTTGTGCTATAGCAAGGGCTGCACGCCCGGGCTGAAAACTCAACCTCAAAACAATTTAAAAAAAAAAAATCTATCCATCATATAAATATAAGCATATATCCAGACAAGACCTAACTTCAAAATGTAAACCATTTTGCAAAAACGTTTCTTACAACAATAGTCCCAATAAGTGAAACAAAAAAGAGAACCCCGGGCGCTTTTGTTTACCCCTCCACACCCCACCCTTCCAAAAATAAAATAAATATAAAAACGTTAGGACATATGATCATAATTTATTCCACTCCAATGGTTGATAAGTTTTTATAATTTTCTTCGTTCTTATCCTTCATCATTCATTAGCAATTGAAATTTTGAAACTTGACCAAAAAAAAAAAAAAAAAAAAGATAAGTTAAATACAAGGCCACCCGTGGACGAAACCAATAACCTTCTCCAGTTATCCTGTACGGAAATATTTCTCAACTAATCATTTACACAAAAATACTTCTCAACCAATTCCATTTCTCATCCCACTATTTACCTTTCAACCACCAACCCTAAAATGCGATTTTCCTTTTTCTTTTCTTTTAATCTTTTAATTTTTAAAATTTTTAAAATTTTAAATTATTTAAAATTTTTAATCTTTTCCTCACCCGTTAAAGACGCAAAGTTGACAGTGATTTATGCTTTAGAGAGTGATTTAAAACGTTCCATTTTACTTTTCCGCAGCGACCCATGAAAGCACCGAAAGTGATTCTACTCACTTTTTAGCCGCGTTGCTTAGCGTGGTTTAAAAGTTATGGCACAAACACAATGGAAGTCGAAATGACCATTCTGTCTCATAAAAAGTGAAAATTCGATCCCATTTCCGCTTGGTGCAGAGCTAACTAGTGTAGAGGGCAAACCTGCCTTTTAGGAACCCTGATCCCTTTTTCTTATTAACCAAATTCACCCGCTAAATCACCATTTTTCTCCTCCCGAGGCCCGAGTCCCGAGTCCCGAGTCCCGAGTCCCGTGTCCCGAGTCCCGACTCCCAACTGACCACACAGAAGCAGGAAACAAAACCGCCAATCATCAAATAGAGAGAGTTGTTTAACAAATTCACAATCGCATCTCTCTCTACCTGCAACTGAAATATTGATCATGGTGTCAGAGGTTGAATCTTCAAACTTTGATATGTTTATCAACTTCAGAGGCGAAGACACTCGCAATATATTCGTTGGTCACCTTTACAGTGCTCTAAAGCGTAAAGGAATCCGTGGTTTCATCGACAGCAAAGATCTACGCAAAGGAGAAGATATTGGTAAGCTTCTCAATATTATAAAAGGCTCTAAACTCTCGATTGCTGTCTTCTCTCAAAGATACATAGAAAGCAAATGGTGCCTCCGGGAACTCGCTCAGATGCTGGAATGTCATGGAACCGGTCAAATCATTTTACCCATTTTCTTCAAGGTTGAACCATCAGACGTTAAGAATCAAACTGGACATTTTGAGATTTCGCCTCAGACACTTAGCGAGGAGGCGCCCAAAACTTTATCAATATGGAAGGATGCTTTGCGAGCGGCAGGAAATAAGAGTGGATGGGTTATTGGCGATAGGTAAGTCTTAGTAACCCGAGAGTATACTTCTTCTGTGAAGATCACTTCTTTTTTCTTGGTTTTAATATATCTTTTCACAATATAACTCAATAATGACCTTTTTTCCCGCAAGAAAACTTTTCATATATTCTTTAAGCATTTGAGTTTCACTTCCAATTATGTTGTGAGTTGTGAATTCCATTTCTAACTGTCTGCAGGGATGA
>NC_056558.1:14048453-14111346 GCF_013358625.1 Macadamia integrifolia | reverse complement strand
TTACCTCAAATTCCTTGAAAACCGCTGACCTTTCTCGCACCGTGTTCAAGTATTCGGCCATCCTCTGCTCTTTGGCCTCATATTCGCCATTCACTTGTCGCACCACGAGTTGGGAGTCGCTATTCACTACTAGTTCCTTCACCATCAAAGCCCGAGCCAGATTAATTCCGGCTATTATTGCTTCGTACTCCGCTTCGTTGTTGGAGGCGTCGAAGTCGAACCGCAGGGCGCACTCTACTTTGAAGCCTTCGGGGCTTACCAGCACAATTCCAGCGCCACTTCCATCACTGTTGGAAGCCCCATCCACATACAGCGTCCAAGCCTCATCTGCGCGTCCCTCGGCGGATTCCTGCGGGTCATCGGGAATCGTCGTCTCCGCTATGAAGTCTGCGAGGGCCTGTGCTTTAATTGCGGTTCTCGGCTTGTACTGGATGTCGAACTCTCCCAACTCTATGGCCCAATTTACTAGACGACCGGACATATCTGGCCGTTGCAGTATTTTCTTCAGAGGCTGGTCGGTGAGTACGCATATTGTATGACTGAAAATATGGCCTCAGCTTTCTTGCCGCCGTCACGAGGGCGTACGCCACTTTTTCCGCCTTTCGATATCTTGTCTCGGCATCTAAGAGGGTTCGGCTGACATAGTATATTGGCCGTTGTTGCTTTCCTTCCTCTTTCGTCAATACGGCGCTTACAGCAACCGTCGATACAGCAAGGTACAGCTGTAGAATATCTCCGGTGTTCGGCTTTGTCAGCAGGGGGGGTGCGGCCAAGTACTCCAATTGCTCGAAAGATTTTTCGCACTCCTCCGTCCACTCGAACCTTTTAGCCCCTTTCAGCGCCTTGAAGAAAGGAAGGCATCTATCAGCAGACCGAGACATAAATCTTCCGAGGGCAGCTACCCGACCCGTCAGCTCCTGGACTTGCTTTACATTCTGGGGTGACCTCATGTCCCGAATGGCTTGTATCTTGACTGGGTTGGCTTCGATTCCTCTTTCTGAAACGATGAAGCCAAGAAACTTCCCCGAGGCTACTCCGAAGGCACATTTTGTCGGGTTCAGCTTCATGCCGTACCGTCGTAGCACTTGGAACGCCTCTTCCAAGTCTTGGATATGTCTTTCCACCTTCAGGCTTTTCACGAGCATGTCATCCACGTACACTTCCATGGTCTTGCCAATCAGCCCTTTAAAAACTTTGTTCACCAACCTCTGATAGGTGGCCCCCGCATTCTTTAGTCCGAAAGGCATGACCTCATAGCAGTACAACCCTCCTTCAGTTATGAAGGAGGTTTTCGGGACGTCAGCCTCGGCCATTTTGATTTGGTTGTACCCCGAATATGCATCCATGAAACTCAGTGCCTCGTATCCCGCCGTGGCGTCGATGAGCAGGTCTATCTTCGGTAGGGGGTATGCATCTTTGGGGCAGGCCTTATTCAGGTCGGTGAAGTCGATACAGATCCTCCACTTCCCGTTTGCCTTCGGGACCATCACCACGTTCGATATCCACTCCGGGTAATGAATCTCACGGATGAACCGGGCCTTCAGTAACTTTTCTACTTCCTCATCTATCTTCTTCTGCCTTTCTGGGGCGAACGTTCTCTTCCTCTGCTGCACCGGCTTCTTCATTGGGCTGACGTTCAGGTGATGTTCTATTACCTCTCGGTCAATCCCGGGCATGTCCGACGCCGACCAGGCGAATACGTCAATGTTGCTCCGTAGGAATGAGATGAGCCTTTCTTGTTGCGGCCTTGGCATGGTAGCCCCAATCTGAAATTGCCGAGTGTCATCTCCTTCCTCAGCTTCGACTTGCACCAAGTCTTCGGCCGGCTCCCCCCGTTGATAACTGGCATCATCACGTAAATCCTCTATTGGGAGCGTCTCACCCGCCTTTTCTTTTCCCCAGAGAGTAGTGGCGTAACATCTTCGGGACGTCTCCTGATCACCCCGACACTCCCCGACGCCATTCTTGGTTGGGAACTTCATCTTGAGATGGGGGGTGGAGACGATGGCCTTTAACAGATTCAACCCGACTCTTCCTAGTATGGCATTATACGCTGATGTAATGCTCACTACCAGGAAGTTGATCATCACCGTCGCCTGGCGATCTCCGGTGCCAGCTCGAACCGGCAGCTCTATCGACCCTTCCACCTTCACCGGGGCGCCAGAGAATCCTTGCAGCGGGTGTTCGACCTTTTTTAACTTTCCTTCGTCGAGCCCCATCTTCCGGAAAGCTTCGAGGAACAGGATATCAGCTGAGCTGCCGTTATCCACCAAGATCCTCTTTACTTTGCAATCTCCTATAGTCATGGCGATGACCAAGGCATCGTCATGCGGGGTCTGTACCCCTTCCAGATCATCGTCTGAAAAGGAGATGACCGTCCCCGTCTTTGCCTTCTTGTTCGACCATTCTGCCACATGTACGCTCCTCGCGTAGGCCTTCGCCTTCCTGGCAGAGACCGAACTCTCTCCTGCGGCCGGGCCTCCACAGATGGTTGCTATAACTCTTGTTGGGCTCTTGTTCTCCTCTCGAGGTCGGCGTCCATCTTCCTCTGGTGTCTGGTTCCTCCGCTGTTCTTGATTTCTTCTGCGGGCGAGCCCCCCTCTTTCATACCGACCTCCACCGTCTCTCCGACGGTTATCTCTCCGGCCATTGCCTTCTGGAGCCAGCTCTTTCTCCCGGTCTACAAATCTGCCTAAGTATCCCCTTCTGATCATTCCTTCTATCTCCCCCTTGAGATGCCAACAGTCCTCGGTGTCATGGCCGTGGTCTCTGTGGAAGTGGCAGTATCTATCCACATTGCGTCTTTCGGGATGTCGCCCCATCTTTCCTGGCCACTTCATGGCCCTGGCATCTGGAGAATCTTTTATCTGCATTAACACCTCTGTTCGTCTTCGGTTCAGAGGTGCATAGCTCTCAAACTTCCTCGGCGGACTGGGGGCCCGACTGCGCTCGGACTTTCGTCTTTTTTCTTCGTCGGTGGGTTTATCATCAACCCTCAAGGGCCTCTTCCTCGCCGCCTTCCTTTCGACTTCTTCATCTGCCTGGAGGGTTTCCTCCATCTGGATATACTTATCGCATCGCGCCCTCAGCTCGGTCAGATCTCTAGGCGTATGCTTCGCCAGGGACCTCTTCAATTCCTTGTCCTTGACGCCACCCAGCAGGGCCGTGAACTCCTCCTTCGGGTCTAGGCCCCTGATCGTGATCTTTTCTTGTTGGAATCGCTTCATGTAATTCCGCAGCGATTCCCCTTCTTGCTGTTTGACATTGGTTAGGTTCAACGTAGTCTTCTGGAGGGGCTGGCTACTAGAGAACCCCTTCACGAAGAAGTAACTTAGGTCGCTGAAGCTGTGAATCGACTTCGTCGGTAGTCGGTTATACCACAGCCTCGCCGCTCCCCTGAACGTCAATGGGAGGGCCCGACACATAATATTTTCTGAGACGCGATGGAATTGCATGGCGACCTTAAAGCCTTCCAAGTGATCGACGGGGTCCCCCGACCCGTCATAGGTGTCGTACTTGGGCAGGCGGAAACCGACTGGGAGCGGGTCCCTCATGACCTCGTCAGCTAAGGCCGTATCACTGGTAAGGTCGGGCTCGCGGTTCCCTGTCTGGTTTTCTGCCACCTTTCTGATCTCGTCTTTCAGGTCTAAGATCATCCTCTTTAATCCCGAGTCCTCGGACCTCTGTTTGTCCCCTTGGTGCTGATCCCCATGCGGGTCTCTTGCGGCGCGTCGCGTCCTACTTCGGGGCGCGGGACTCTCTCTTGCTCGGCTTCGAGGATCACGGCCGGCCCTCGTTGATCCCGTACTGCTTCGGTCTTCTTCTCGAACCCTCTCAAACTGGACGTGGGTATCTGGGAGTGCTCCGCCGGTCTTGTGGGAGACAGCTTTGGAAACCTCCCTCATAGTCTCGGCCATCCGGTTATATTTGTTCTGGAGGTCTTCGAACTGCTGCTTCGTCACGTACTCCTGAGCCGCGGGAGGCTGATGGTCGCTGCCTTCCCGTACTGAATATCCGGCCGACCGCTGGTATCTGACGGACACTTCCCGGTCATCATGACCCCTTTCTCGTCCAGTCTCCGCCGAGGGAGGAAGCTCCCCTGAAGGTTCTTCCCCCATGTCTACGTTGGACGTCGCTCTCGTCCTTCTTCGGTTGTAGGTTCTTCCCACCATTACCGTCGTTCCCACGGACGGCGCCAATCTGTTGCTGCCAAAAACCCCGCTGATCCAACCTACGCAAACACAGACGACGGAGGCCCGGAACTTTGTCCGGGGTTAGTCCTCCGACGCTCAAGTCAGGGTCGGCCGCACAGTTCAATAAGGGAGTAATGGTGAGGGTGTTAGAGCTTACCTTCCCCTTTCTTCCGTGCCTTCTTATATAGCTCTTTGGCCTTAGGGTTTTTCCCCCTTCGGCCTTCTTAGAGTCCTACTCGAATACGTCCAACCTTCTGGGGGGAATATTCCCCCCATGCAGACGACGTGATCCCGCATGATTCTGCGGGCGTGCCTCGGTGACTGCGCGTGCTCGAGTGTGAGTGGTCTCTTGGACCCTTCGTCTGGCGGTGGACACGTGTCCCAGAGACGACACGTGTCATGGCCCCCACCGAGGGGTTATTTTGGCTATATCATGCAACCTCACCATGTAAAGGGGTTGGTTTGCAAAATATAAATCTCACTTACAATGCTCAAACTGCACAATCCTTTTGCAAGAATGTACATGGAACCTCTTCTGGTGTAGTTTCCCCAAGAAGTTGTCTGTAGGGATTATTAATTCTTATAAATTGTATTCATGGTCAACAAATGATAATATATTTTTTGTAATTAATTTCTTTATAAAAATTCTTTCTCCATTCTTAAGAAATACTTTATAGAAATTCTGGTTGCTGTTTCTAAAAATAAGTTAGATTTCAGGTTGACCAGAGAAACACAAGAGGCAAATAAGCGTTAGCGCCGTTTTCTTATCTTGGAAGTTTTGTTTGGCATCGGACCATATACAACTTTCTTATAATATATTCTTTCCTCTCCTCCTTCTCCCCTCGCTATTTTGAATTGCTTTTGGGAAGGATAGATTGACAAGAGCTATGGAGTAAGCACCTAGGCATGCCACGTGGAAGGATGATGTGGTTAATCTGATGAAATGAATAAATCACATACTTATATTTATTTTGATTTTTTATTACTAATTTATTTGTAATTGGCCTGGGTGTAGAATTTTAAAATTTAAAAATATGAGAATATGGGTTTGAGTTCCCTATCTGGCTGTGTAATGTACATCATTGTCTCTCTGTGTCTATCTCTCTTGCCCAGAAATATATCATTCCTTGAAAAGGGAGAGCGACAAACGCAGAGAGGCACTAGTGTATGCTACGCAACATGGCAGTGTTCTTTTTTCCCATGGCCCAAATAGTATTAGGATTTTACTTTCTTTAATCTCAATCATATGATTAATTGGGGTTAGATAGTTAGGATTGTTGAGGTTTTGTTCTCTTATAAATATGTAAAAGAGGTATTAATTTTTCTGGCGATTGGTTTACATATAAAAAAAATATGAAGAAAAGAACCATGCCTGCTTATATGTCTCAAATCCCAAACATAGGCGGACACAAAAAGACCACACTGTCACCCCCAGTTAAAGATGTGAATTTGAAATTGAAATCGTTTATCGAAATCGAATCGAACCGTTTACATCGAAATCGTGAAACCGTTGATTAAATGGTTTGGTTTTAGTTTTAAAATTAAAATTGTAATTCAGTTTTGGTTATTAAGTTTAAACCTTTGGTAAACCATAAACTGATTAACTTATATATAGTAAGTTTTAGTCATTCAATTTTAAGTGTACATATATTTCAATAAAAAAAAATAAGTTTACATTAAACAACTATTAAAAGAAATCACATAACAATAAACAATTCAATTCAATGTTACAATTTACATCCATTTCACAAAAAATAAATAAATAAAGGTAAAGAAATTGTTTGGATAAAAAATTAGAAAACATAAGAAAACCGTTTAAAACCATCATTTAAACCCAAACCGTTTATTAAATGATTTGGTTTTGATTTTACCTAAAAAATTGCACCGAATCGAATCAAACCATCTACACCAAAATCAAATTGATTAACACCCTTACCCCAAGTGCCCAAATGCCTCTAAATGGCCTCCCATTAGCCTGTGTGCATTAGCGTAGTGGCCATACAAATAGTTAGGGTTCTCTTGCCCTTCAATTATATATGAAAAACTGAAATCAAACAATAACCAATCAATAAGAATCCATTAAGCCATCCTATGAAAAGACGGAATTAATGGTTTTGTTTCAGCTTAACCAAGTAGTAGCTTGATGTCAATTCAGCCAACCAAAACCAGATCAATAGACTGATTGACACCCCTACTTAAGAGAGGTGCATGAAATTACTAAAATCAAATGATAATGCTTGCTAATCTCAACAACTGTGCTAGCAGTTGGTTAGGGTTTTTTACCTCCACCCCCCCCCCCCAAAAAAAAAAAAAAGCAGTTGATTAAGGGCTACTTGTTGAAGTAGCTACCGCCATGGCATATCTCGAGTTCAGGTTCCCTCTCCCCCTGGCTGCTGCCCTTTCTTAAGTAGGGACACCACTTGACTGCCTTTGGACTGCCATCCTAACTGGCCATGTACCCTTCATAGGAAATGTCCGAAAAAAATGATAATGCTAACCACCAAATTAAAACTTGAGGATCTCTCTCTCTCTCTCCCTCTTCTTCTTCTTTTTTCTCAACAAGTAATCGATTCTCGAGAAGACTATTTGGATAGCCAAATTCAATAAACTCATCAAATGCCTCAATTGCAGAATTTAGATGACAATATATATATATATATATATATTAAAAGCTCATATGTATATATACATATATATATATATATATATAATTTTAAAAAGCTCATCAAAGTAACCAATCATATTGTAGGAGTTCAAATTACTACAAGATGAATTAAAATAGAAAGTTTCGTAAATATAATTATATAATTAAATCAAAAATATAATAAATATGGTAATTAAATTTTGAGCAGGGGGATCCCTACACTATTGTGGGGGACCAATAACAATGTGTGTGAGAGCATCAAAAAGCCTAGGATTTTCACATTTCACAGAGTAGGAGGGATATCATTTCGTCCTCTCTATGTCTTGGCGAAGACATCACACAGAAATCTTTTTCCCTTAAATTTTACTTCAATTGTTTGAATTTTTAAGTATATCTTAATGTACCATCCATTATATATAAGGTAGCTTATAACTTACCAATTATCGTGTAGATTCAATGTCCAATGTCCACATTCATTTTTTCGAATTTGGATGACAAAAATGACATAGATTTTTTTTACAAAGCCGTCTTCTTAATTTTATATGTACACAAAAGAAACAGATAACCTTGAAAGTCAAAGTCTGGTCCCTTAAGCTAACAGCCGTATCTAAAGCTTGCTTTTAAACCAGATTGAAGTCTCTTCCCTTATTATTCGACCGAAAAAAATCTCTTCCCTAATTTTGATTTGTAACATCAAATTCAGGAAACAAAGTCAACAGATTTGCAAGAACAAATTTGACTTTGAGATAAGAATGTGAATTTGAATTCGAAATTATTTATTGAAATTGAATCGAACTTTTTACATCGAAATCGTAAAATTGTTTAATAAATAATTCAATTTTAGTTTTAAAATTGAAACCGTTGATAACTTGTTTAAGTAAACTGATTAATATATATCTAGTAAATTTTAAGTCATTCAATGTTAAGTTTACATATATTTTAATAAAAAAAATTTAAGTTTATATTAAACAACTATTAAAATATATATATATATATATATAACAATAACAATGCAATTCGATGTTAAAATTTACATCCATTTCACTAAAAATTTTAAATATAAAAAAAATTGTATGGATAAAAAATTACAAAACAAAAGAATACCATTTATAACTGTTTATATTAAGTTTTGATTTTACCTCAAAAATCTTGCATCAAACCATTTGCATCAAAATCAAACCATTTTATCTAAGAGACCCCCCACCACCCATCAAGCCTCTAAATTGATCTACACTTTTATTCCCCTTTTTTTTTTTTTTTTTTTTTTTTTGATTACTTAATCATCATCTAAAGCCTATAGAGCAGGCCAGAGGCAAGGGGGAGTTGGGGGTGTCAGTTGGGACAAAGTAACGAATAGAAGTTCGAACATATGACCTCCTGCATCTTACGCCAGACCTATAGCTGGTAGCCCATTGAGAATTGAGATACAAGCTCAACGGGCGGCCGCAACTCGCAAGTGTTCAGCCGTTCAATGGGAATTTTCATCTTTTTATTAATTAAATTTTGTGAGGAGGAGATTGTGGCAAGACATTCTTTTATTGAAACCTTACAAGACACAGGTGCATGATTTCGGCATTGCTTACATTTAAAGACTTGTTTGGCATGAAGCTATGAAATGAAACTTATACTCGGAAACCCTTTTTGAAGTTAACGGCGGTGCCTTAGGAAACCCTTCCAAAGTTCCAATACATGGAATATAACACTAGCAACAGACTATCACTCTTATCTACCCAGCGCTGTTTTGCTTCCATTTCTAGTCACCTTGAAAGTACACTTAACTCCCATTCTATAAAATGGACCTCAACTTTCACAAACCAAACCAAACCAAACAAACCCTTTAAGTCCTTATTTCCAAAGTCTACTCAAATCTCATAAACAAGCTCTATCTACAATGGCTAGTCTCATTTCCTCAACTCTCCTTCTATCTCTCTTAATCACTTTCCTCTTCTTATTATCATTAACAAATGCTATTGATATCAATGTCATCACTGATTTTGGAGCTAAAGGGGATGGCAAAACAGATGTGAACAAGGCTTTTTCATCAGCTTGGGCAGCTGCTTGCAAATCAGCAGAGGCGTCGACGATACATGTACCACGAAAGGGCAGGTTCTTACTTAGTCCAATTGAGTTCCAAGGACCATGTAATAACTCTAAGATCACATTTCTCATTGATGGAATCCTTGTTGCTCCTGACTACAAGAAGATGGAAAGTTCCGAAAATTGGATTATGTTCTATGGTGTGGATGGTGTGTCCATAATAGGAAGAGGATATCTTGATGGCCAAGGCACTAGCTTGTGGGCATGCAAAGCTACTGCAAATAATAATTGTCCTACCGGTGCAACAGTAAGTATATATAAATATATCATTATATGTTATATGTTCATTAATTAAAGGGTTCGAATCAGCTACCCACATGGAGAGACAGAGTTACCCTCCCAACATGAGAATTCACCATCCATTGGGAATTACACCCCCTCCCCATGTGGTGAGAGGAGGGTGTGACTTGTGTCAGATCCCAATGGATAGTATTTGAATCACCATGTGGGGAGGTCACCACTTTATATATTGTATATACAAAAAAAAAGAAAAGAATTTTTTTTTCTCTAAAATAGGAATGTTTTTTTCATGTTGGTTTTAGTCTTTTGACATTAAAAAAACTTAAGATAAACAAACAGGACTAATTGAACAAGCTTGTGCTACTAAGAAATCAATTCATAATATGCATATGCAACAATTGTTGAGCATTGAACATAATAATTATAGGGTTGTTTGGGTTTTTGTTTTTGTAGTCACTTGCATTCTATAGTTCCAAAGACATACTAGTCCAAAATGTGAGGTCGATGAACGCAAAGCTCTTCCACATTGTCGTGTATTCATCCCAAAACGTAGCAATACAAGGAGTGACCATCAATGCCCCAGGAGATAGTCCAAACACAGATGGTATACATGTTCAAATCTCAAAAAATGTACGTGTATTCAATGCGAGTATAAAAACTGGTGACGATTGCATTTCGATTGGACCAGGCACAGAAAATATGACAATACAACGTATTGCATGTGGTCCTGGACATGGTATAAGGTGAGGAACTATAATACTAGTCCTAATAAATTAATGATGGATCATTATTAATTCTTACTTAATCTTATAATAACTATTTGTTTGTGTTAATGCTGCAGCATTGGGAGTTTGGGGTGGGGAGAAGAAGAAGAAACAGTACAAAATGTGGTGGTGAAGAGTGTAGTGCTCAATGGAACTCAAAATGGGGTAAGGATCAAAGCTTGGGGAAGGCCCAGTAATGGATTTGTGAAAGGAGTGGTTTTTAAGCAAGTAGTGATGAAAAATGTCCAAAACCCAATTGTTATTGATCAAAACTATTGCCCTCACAACACAGGTTGCCCTAATCAGGTAATAAATATATAAACACTTATCTCAAATCAATTGAGCTTAAAACTAATTTGGTTGATAAGCACTTACATGATATGTCTATATATTTTGCAGAATTCTGGGATACAAATAAGTGGAGTTACATACACTAACATAGTCGGGACGTCGGCGACGCAAATCGCAATGTTATTCAATTGTAGTGCAACCTCACCATGTAAAGGGATTGGTTTGCAAAATATAAATCTCACTTACAATGCTCAAACTGCACAATCCTTTTGCAAGAATGTACATGGAACCTCTTCTGGTGTAGTTTCCCCAAGAAGTTGTCTATAGGGATTATTAATTCTTATAAATTGTATTCATGGTCAACAAATGATAATATATTTTTTGTAATTAATTTCTTTATAAAAATTCTTCCTCCATTCTTAAGAAATACTTTATAGAAATTCTGGTTGCTGTTTCTAAAAAGAAGTTAGATTTCAGGTTGACCAGAGAAACACAAGAGGCAAATAAGCGTTAACGCCGTTTTCTTATCTTGGAAGTCTTGTTTGGCATCGGACCATATATAACTTTCTTATAATATATTCTTTCCTCTCCTCCCTCTCCCCTCGCTATTTTGAATTGCTTTTGGGAAGGATGGATTGACAAGAGCTATGGAGTAAGCACCTAGGCATGCCACGTGGAAGGATGATGTGGTTAATCTGATGAAATGAATAAATCACATACTTATATTTATTTTGATTTTTTATTACTAATTTATTTGTAATTGGCTTGGGTGCAGGATTTTAAAATTTTAAAATATGAGAATATGGGTTGAGTTCCCTATCTGGCTGTGTAACGTACATCATTGTCTCTCTGTGTCTATCTCTCTTGTCCGGAAATATATCATTCCTTGAAAAGGGAGAGCAACAAACGCAGAGAGGCACTAGTGTATGCTACGCAGCGTGGCAGTGTTCTTTTTTCCCATGGCCCAAATAGTATTAGGATTTTACTTTCTTTAATCTCAATCATATGATTAATTGGGGTTAGATAGTTAGGATTGTTGAGGTTTTGTTCTCTTATAAATATGTAAAAGAGGTATTAATTTTTCTGGTGATTGGTTTACATATAAAAAAAAATATGAAGAAAAGAACCATGCCTGTTTATATGTCTCAAATCCCAAACATAGGCGGACACGAAAAGACCACGCTGTCACCCCCAGTTAAAGATGTGAATTTAAAATCGAAATCATTTATCGAAATCGAACCGTTTACATTGAAATCGTGAAACCGTTTATTAAATGGTTTGGTTTTAGTTTTAAAATTAAAATTGTAATTCGGTTTTGGTTTTAAAGTTTAAACCGTTTGTAAACCATTAAACTGATTAACTTATATATAGTAAGTTTTAGTCATTCAATTATAAGTATACATATATTTCAATTAAAAAAAAAAAGTTTACATTAAACAACTATTAAAAGAAATCACATGACAATAAACAATTCAATTCAATGAATTTACATCCATTTCACAAAAAAAAATTAAAAGTAAAGAAATTGTTTGGATAAAAAATTAGAAAACATAAGAAAACCATATAAAACCATCATTTAAACCCAAACCGTTTATTAAATGATTTGGTTTTGATTTTACCTAAAAAATTGCACCGAATCAAATCAAACCATCTATTCCGAAATCAAATTGATTAACACCCTTACCCCAAGTGCCCAAATGCCCTCTACATGGCCTCCCATTAGCCTGTGTGCGCTAGCGTAGTGGCCATACAAGTAGTTAGGGTTCTCTTGCCCTTCAATCATATATGAAAAACTGAAATCAAACAACAATCAATCAATAAGAATCCATTAAGCCATCCTAAGAAAAGACGGAATTAATGGTTTTGTTTCAGCTTAACCAAGTAGCAGCTTGATGTCAATTCAGCCAACCAAAACCGGATTGATAGACCAATTGACACCCCTACTTAAGAGAGGTGCATGAAATTACTAAAATCAAATGATAATGCTAATCTCAACAACTGCGCTAGCAGTTGGTTAAGGGTCTTTTTTACCTCCCCTCCCCTCCCCCCCACCCCCAAAAAAACAGGCAGTTGATTAAGGGCTACTTGTTGAAGCAGCTATTGCCATGGCATATCTCGAATTCGGGTTCCCTCTCCCCCTGGCTGCTGGCCTTTCTTAAGTAGGGACACCACTTGACTGCCTTTGGACTGCCATCCTAAGTGACCATGTACCCTTCATAGGAAATGTCCGAAAAAAATGATAATGCTAACCACCAAATTAAAACTTGAGGAACTCTCTCTCTCTCTCTCTCTCTCTCTCTCTCTCTCTCTCTCTTTCTTTTTTCTCAACAAGTAATCGATTCTTGAGAAGACTATTTGGATAGCCAAATTCAATAAACTCATAAAATGCCTCAATTGCAGAATTTAAATGACAATATATATATATATATATATATATATTTAAAAGCTCATATATATATATATATATATATATAATTTTAAAAAGCTCATCAAAGTAACCAATCATATTGTAGGAGTTCAAATTACATCAAGATGAATTAAAATAGAAAGTTTCGTAAATATAATTATATAATTAAATCAAAAATATACTAAATATGGTAGTTAAATTTTGAGCAGGGGATCGTTCTGATCACTACACCAATGTGGGGGACCAATAACAATGTGTGTGAGAGCATTAAAAAGCCTAGGATTTTCACATTTCATGGAGTGGGAGGGATATCATTTTGTCCTCTCTATGTCTTGGCGAAGACATTAGACAGAAATCTTTTTCCCTTAAATTTTACTTCAATTGTTTGAATTTTTAAGTATATGGTAATGTACCATCCATTATATATAAGGTAGCTTATAACTTACCAATTATCGAGTAGATTCAATGTCCAATGTCCAAATTCATTTTTTCGAATTTGGATGACAAAAATGACATAGATTTTGTTTACAAAGCTGTCTTCTTAATTTTATATGTACACAAAAGAAACAGAAAACCTTGAAAGTCAAAGTCTGGTCCCTTAAGCTAACAGCCGTATCTAAAGCTTGCTTTTAAACCAGATTGAAGTCTCTTCCCTTAATATTCGACCCAAAAAAATCTCTTCCCTAATTTTGATTTGTAACATCAAATTCAGGAAACAAAGTCAACAGATTTGCAAGAGCAAATTTGACTTTGAGATAAGAATGTGAATTTGAATTCGAAATTATTTATTGAAATCGAATCGAACTTTTTACATCGAAATCGTAAAATCATTTAATAAATAATTCAATTTTAGTTTTAAAATTGAAACCTTTGATAACTCGTTTAAGTAAACCGATTAATATATATCTAGTAAATTTTAAGTCATTGTTTACTTATATTTTAGTAAAAAAATTTAAGTTTATATTAAACAACTATTAAATATTTATATATATATATATATATATAACAATAACAATTCAATTCGATGTTAAAATTTACATCCATTTTACTAAAAATTTTAAAGATAAAAAAAATTGTATGGATAAAAAATTACAGAATAAAAGAATACCATTTATAACCGTTTATATTAAGTTTTGATTTTACCTCAAAAATCTTGTATCAAACCATTTACATCAAAATCAAACCATTTAACACCATTAATCTAAGAGACCCCCACCACCCATAAAGCCTCTAAATTGATCTACACTTTTTTTCCCTTTTTTTTTTTATTACTTAATCATCATCTAAAGCCTATAGAGCAGGCCAGAGGCAAGGGGGAGTTGGGGGTGTCAGTTGGGACAAAGTAACAAATAGAAGTTCGAACATATGACCTCCTGCATCTTACGCCAGACCTATAGCTGGTAGCCCATTGAGAATTGAGATACAAGCTCAATGGGCGGCCGCAACTCGCAAGTGTTCAGCCGTTCAATGGGAATTATCATCTTTTTATTAATTAAAATTTTTGAGGAGGAGATTGTGGCAAGACATTCTTTTATTGAAACCTTACAAGACACAGGTGCATGATTACGGCATTGCTTACATTTAAAGACTTGTTTGGCATGAAGCTATGAAATGAAACTTATACTCGGAAACCCTTTTTGAAGTTAACGGCGGTGCCTTAGGAAACCCTTCCAAAGTTCCAATACATGGAATATAACACTGGCAACAGACTATCACTCTTATCTACCCAGCGCTGTTTTGCTTCCATTTCTAGTCACCTTGAAAGTACACTTAACTCCCATTCTATAAAATGGACCTCAACTTTCACAAACCAAACCAAACCAAACAAACCCTTTAAGTCCTTATTTCCAAAGTCTACTCAAATCTCATAAACAAGCTCTATCTACAATGGGTAGTCTCATTTCCTCAACTCTCCTTCTATCTCTCTTAATCACTTTCCTCTTCTTATTATCATTAACAAATGCTATTGATCTCAATGTCATCACTGATTTTGGAGCTAAAGGGGATGGCAAAACAGATGTGAACAAGGCATTTTCATCAGCTTGGGCAGCTGCTTGCAAATCATCAGAGGCATCGACGATACATATACCGCATAAGGGCAGGTTCTTACTTAGTCCAATTGAGTTCCAAGGACCATGCAACAACTCGAAGATCACATTTCTCATGGATGGAATCCTTGTTGCTCCTGACTACAAGAAGATGGAAAGTTCCGAAAATTGGATTATGTTCTATGGTGTGGATGGAGTGTCCATCACTGGAAGAGGGTATCTTGATGGCCAAGGCACCAGCTTGTGGGAATGCAAAGCTGCTGGAAATAATGACTGTCCTACCGGTGCAGCGGTATGTATAATATATATATGTTACCATATGTTATATTCTCGTAATTTATTAAGTATTTATGTAGGTGCTCTATTTATTTGTATCCCATATAATATGGTAGAAAATAAATATTTTGCTGTAAAAGGTGATTTTTTTTTTTTTTTTATACATTGGGTTTGCCATAAATGCAAGAAAAAACCTTCAAAAAATTACATTGAGTCAATTTTGTAAAAAAAATCAGTTGCAGATAAAATTTTACAACAAAACAAATAGGAACTAAATGAAAAAAGTTTGTCGTACAATTTTTTTTTTTTTAGAAGTCATACAAAGAAATTTGTGCATTATATATTGAACATAATAATTTAGGTTTTGTTTTTGTAGTCACTTTCGTTCTATAGCTCGAAAAACATACTAGTGCAGAATGTGGGATCGACGAATGCAAAGCTATTCCACATCGTCTTATATTCATCCCAAAATGTAGCAATACAAGGAGTGAGCATCAATGCCCCGGGAGATAGTCCAAATACAGATGGTATACATGTTCAAAATTCAAATAAGGTACGCATATTCAATGCAAGTATAAGAACCGGTGATGATTGCATTTCGATTGGACCAGGCACACAAAATATGACTATACAACGTATTACATGTGGTCCTGGACATGGCATAAGGTAAGGAACTGTAGTACTATAGTCTTAATTAATCAATGATGGATAATTATTATTAATTTTTACTTATCTTATAACTATTTGTTTTTGTTTATTAATGCTGCAGCATTGGGAGTTTAGGGTCGGGAGAAGAAGAAGAAATAGTGCAAAATGTGGTGGTGAAGAGTGTAGTGTTCAATGGAACTCAAAATGGGGTAAGGATCAAAGCTTGGGGAAGGCCTAGTAATGGATTTGTGAAAGGAGTGGCTTTTAAGCAAGTTGTGATGAAAAATGTCCAAAACCCAATTGTTATTGATCAAAATTATTGCCCTCACAACACAGATTGTCCTCATAAGGTAATAAAATTAGAAAATAATTATTAAAAAAAAAAAAACTTTTTCCATCTAATTGGGGTGATCAGTACTTACATGATATGTTTATATATTTTTCAGAATTCTGGTATACAAATAAGTGGAGTTACATACACAAATATCGTCGGGACGTCGGCGACGCAAGTCGCAATGTTCTTCAACTGTAGTTCAACCTCACCATGTAAAGGGATTGGTTTGGAAGATATAAAGCTCACTTACAATGATCAAACTGCACAATCCTTCTGCAAGAATGTACATGGAACTGCTTCTGGCGTAGTCTCCCCAAAAAGTTGTCTATAGCGATTATTAATTCTTATAAATTGTATACATCCATGATTAAAAAAAGAAGAAGAAGAAGATAATATATTCTTTTTATCTTTTTATAAAATTATTTCTCCATTCTTAAGAGATGTTATATATCATAATTAACGTCCATTTATTCCATATTATATAGAAATTCTTGTTTTGATTTCTAAAAATAATTTAAATTTTTGGTTGAATCAGATTATGAGTAACCAAAGAAACACAAGAGGCAAATATCAAGGTTTCTTATAATGGAAGTCTTATTTGGCATCAGACCATATTCTTTAATAAATTAATAAAAGAGTCCAACTACCCTTTTTCGAGATTTCAAACTAATATAATGATTACCATCCCAATAAACTAACAACGCGGCGTTAACTACGGATTATAATTCTTAGAGAAAGTTTTCTTCCAACTGTGAGAGAAGAAAAACCTATAATATCAAGGTTGTTATTACCGTTTTCTATAGAAATGCTCCTCTTGCTTTTTTGACTCCTATGCCGTGACCCACAGTGGAAGAACCTCCTTTGCCATAGGTGAAGGAGAACCCTTTCTACCTTTTCCTATCATTCTTTTGTTTCAGTCTTATATCAGTTATATAAGGGTTGATTCTACGTCGATTTTCAAAGGGAATTGATATGTGTTGATATGATCTTGGGTTCCTTCACCTTACAAGCAAGTTTATGAGGTTGAGTTTTTCCAATGATATCAGAGCAACCGATCATCGACCTAACTCACGCAATCTAGTGTCAAAGTGAGAACTCCCAAGAAATGACCACTTGACACTAGACAGAAACCAAAGCCAAAATCAAATCAAACCAACCGAATCCAAAAATCAAACCAATGTAAGAAACACCGAAACAAAAAATATTTAAAAAAATAATTTTCAATTATATATAAAATAAATAAATAAATATATAAAACTGAAACTAAACTAGTAACAACCCAATAACAAACCAAAAAAAAAAAAAATCTATTAGGCCAATCTAATAAAAGATCTAACCAAAGTAGATGGAAACAAAATCGAACTTCGACCTAATAATTTTGTTCCAGTTTGACCAATTACCAACCTGATATTAATTCAGCCAATCAAAATGGAATCAAATTGGCCAATTGACACCCGTGGGGGGAAGATGAAGAAAACTTCAATCCTCAACATGCTAATCGATTCTCAAGGAAACTACAATAATAACAATTCAATCTTATCCCAACTAAATGGGGTCGATTACAGTCATGAAATTGAAAAATAAAAAGAGTAATAGTAAAAGGAACAGAACATAACAACAACAATTCAGTAGGATCCACCTAATTGGGATAAGCTACATAGATTTTAGCTATTCAATCATATCTATTTGAGGTCATACTTGAGACAAAATCTAAATTATGCATGTCATTCTTCACTACTTCTCCTATGGTTGTTTTAAGTCTGCCCCTAGATCTTTTAGCTCTTCAATATAAATTAGATCATTCCTCCTTATTAAAATATCGGTGCATTCAACAGTCTCTAGTGAACATAGTCATGCCACCTCAAATGACTTTCTCAAAACTTAATATGAATTAAGGCAATTCTCAAATCAACTTTAATACAATCATTCTTTATTTTATCTTCCTAGTTTTACCGCACTTCCATCTCAACATCCTTATCATGATTATATACTCTTTTTAACTACTCAACATTTTACCCTATACATCACAGCCAATCATATAAACTGCTCAACATTCTCATGGAGACTATATATAATCAAATTCAACCATACACATTCATTGAATGCCTCAATTGCAGAATTATAAAAAATAATAAATAAATAAATCTATAAAATTCATAAAGCTCGTTAAAGTACCATGTACATTGAGGCACTAATGCACCACCAGAATGAGCAAATCTTATATATTTTACCATCAACACTCGATGACTCAAGACCAAACCCACTCACTAGTCATATTCTTAAGTCCCAATAAGTCTTTAAGTCGGGAGAGAGTTCCGATTACAATTAAAATATATTAAATTAAATAAATATTTATTTTTTATTAAAAAATAATAATTCTTGATTTAAATCAAATAAATAAGAGAAATTGAGATAGAAATCAAAACCAAAACCAAAACAAGAACCAAAATCTGTAAATATATACATATACAAATGGCATAAAAGCAACTGCAAATTAATTAGGTCCAAAACCACAAAGAAAATAGCCACATGCCAGTTTTCCTGAAATTCTACATCTCAAAGTCCATAAATTCATCATTTTAAATTTACTGAATTGACCTTTGAAATTTAGAAAAATGGGTCACTTGCTGTGTCTTATATTCGAAGTCTTGTTTGGCACTCACCCACATATATATATATATATGGGAGGAGGTTAGATAATCGTCACCTTTCATCAAGTTAGTGAGTTCAATCATAAAGTGTTTAGATAGGAAGGGCATAGGGGACAAAATTTAGTTGCTGCCCAGGCCTGTGGCAGTCAAAGAAATGGAATCTAAAAGAGTATTTTAGAAAATACTATAACTTAGGAGGGTATTTGTGAACCCCAGAGGGCAACCTGGGTAGCAGCCAAATTTTTTTTTGACATAAGGGACTCTCTAAGGGAAGGAGTAGAGAGATAACTACAAATCTGAATATACCAACGGCATACCCAGCATTTTCCCTATAAACTTACACCAGCTTTTTCCTGATAAACTTACATCACGGCATTAACTACGGATTATAATTCTTGAAAAATGTTTTCCTTCACTGTAAGGGAAGAAAAATCCTAGCTATCCCATAACCCACGGTGGAAGAACCTCCTTTGCCGTGATGAAGGAGAACTCTTTATCCCTCCTCCTCTTCAACGCAGGCCGCACAATATATTTTCCTATCAGCACTAGATGAGTCGAGAGACCAAATGCACCCACCAGACGCATATAGTAAAGACCCAATAATTCTTAAGTCAGGAGAGAAAATTAAGCTCTGATTTCAACTAAAATATATTAAAATAAATAACAATTCTTGGTATAATTATTATATCAACTAATTGAATAAGAGAACTGATTGCTTCAGTAAGAATATCATATGAATCTGTAACCATACATACACATGGCGTAAAAGCAACTATAAAATTAGGTCCAAAACCACAAAGACATATAACACCCGCAGTGTTTTCCTGAAATTCAACAGCTTAAAGTCCATAAATGGAAACCCATTTTTTTTCTTTCTTTTTTTTCTTCCCTTTTTTACAAAAGCCGGGTATTCAGGTGGAAGACTAGTCCCATACTCCAATGGGCCCATACTGACCCCATAATTACATGGATAGGATCATACTAAGAATGAATAAGAATCATTCAATTTTCATCGAAAATAATGAAAAGTGCTAAAATCCAACTAAAGTCGAGAGTGAATCAGGTTCTCGTACAGGTCTAATCCACACAGATAAAATTCACCCAAGGAAAAACCCTATAGTGTATTTCATCTATGTGAATCAGACCATACTATAATCATTCTCATACAAGAACCTGATTCACACTCACTAAAGCCATGTATGAACATTCATGATTTAACTAAAATTAAATTTCCTAGATCACCAAAACGACAGTAACTTAAAATTACTATGGGTTCTTATTGATATGTAAAGTCTTGAAATGGGAACCAAACCTAGTGATGGTTTAGCCAAAAGATAAAAATTAAAAAACCTAAATTATTGATGCAAGAATGACTTCATTACTCACGAGTAACAAAACGCAGTGATTAACGGTTTCTTATTACTCAAAGTTTCATTTGGTAGTTGGAATCACACCAGAAAGTAGAAGGGAACTCCCAATCTTTCTTTCCAAGTTGACGGCTGTGCCTTAATTTGGTAACCTTCCAAAGTTCTATCCTGAGAGCTGACTTTGCAAAATCAACTATGGTGCCTTTGGTAACCCTCCAAAACATGAAGGCAGAAATTAAAAATAAATAAATCAATAAAATATATATGCTATCGCTTACCCTTTTCAGGATTAATAAACCCTAATTAAGAATCCAAACCATTCTTCATTTCTAGTCAAACTCATCCTTAATTTTCAAGTCCTTAATTCCAAAAATTCACATTCAACTACCCATTCACTTTTCCAAAACATGAAAGTAAGCAACAATAACAAAAGCCTTCCATGCAATCATTAACTGTTTCAACCCAAACACTAACCAACTCTATATCCTATTCTATATATAAATGGACCAAAGTAATCCACCCTTGAAAGCCCTCAAATCTTATAAAGTTCAAAAGATCAAGTACCACCCACTACTTCTCTAAATGGCAATACCACTCACAATGACCTCTCTTCTTCCAGCCTTCTTCATTCCCTTCCTCCTCTTATCATCTCTAAATGCCTCTACTATCAATATCATAGATCATGGCGCAAGAGGGGATGGCATAACAGATGTGAGCCAAGCATTTCTAGCAGCATGGGCCATTGCCTGCAAGTCATCTCAGCCAACAACGATATATGTACCACCTAAGAGGTTCTTCACTAGCCCAATTGTCTTCCAAGGACCATGCAAGAACTCCAGGATTACATTTCAAATGGAGGGAACCCTTGTTGCTCCTGATTACAAGAAGATGGAAAGTTCTACTAATTGGTTGATGTTCCATGGTGTTCAAGGAGTGTCCATCATCGGAGGATATCTTGATGGCCGTGGCACCAGCTTGTGGGCATGCAAAGCTGCAGGGAGAAATTGTCCCGCCGGAGCTGTGGTAAGGTTTTCTTTCTCGTTATAATGTTTTACTATTTGCGACATGGTAATATATGAGTTAGTCTATGTGATAGAGGATCAGGTAAGCATCTTATTAGTATAATTTCAGCTTAAAATAAGTGGAGGAAATAGCTATGTGCGATTTTAAATTTTATATTCATCTCAGTGGGATGGAATTTTGATGATTTTAGTAAAACTTTGATTAGAGTTTGAACTCTTTCTCTTACTTACTTTAGACTGAAATTTGACCATTGCAATGTATGTGGGGTCCTCTATGACATGGACAAACCTAAGTAATATCAAGTGGAAAATATTGAAGCATTATAGTTCACTAGCTGTAGGGATACCTAGAAGGACCCTATTAAGTTTGAACTTATTACAAGCGGGGGTGTATTATTGCAGTCACTTGCGTTCTACAGTTCGAAGGACATACTAGTTCAAAATCTGAGATCGATCAATGCCAAATTGTTTCACATAGTCGTACATTCATCCCAAGATGCAGTGATACAAGGAGTTAAAATCGATGCCCCGAGAGATAGTCCAAACACAGATGGTGTTCATGTCCAGAATTCAATTAATGTGCGTGTATTGAACATCGGAATCAAGACCGGAGATGATTGCATCTCAATCGGTCCGGGAACTCGAAATTTGTGGATTCAGGGAGTCACATGTGGTCCTGGACATGGTATAAGGTGAGCATCTACTAATACTCTTCTCTTAAGTTTGGAAAGAGCTATGAGTACGGAGTCATTTGTATTAACTTTTGATGAGAGTGCCTATGTCTCTTGCAGCATTGGGAGTCTGGGGAAATCATCAAATGAAGAAGGTGTACAAAATGTGGTGGTGCAGAATGTGGCATTCTATGGAACTCAAAATGGGCTAAGAATCAAAACCTGGGGAAGGCCGAGCAATGGGTTTGTGACAGGAGTGGTTTTCAAGCAAGTTGTGATGAAAAATGTCCAAAACCCCATCATTATTGATCAAAATTATTGCCCTCATAATACTGGTTGCCCTAATCAGGTAAATAAATCAAAGAAAATTTAGTAATCAACCATTATCACATTAGTAGATGTTTCATATCTAACCAATATGTAAGTATCTTGTATGTATTGGGCAGAACTCAGGCATTCAAATTAGTGGAGTAACATACGCAGACATAGTCGGAACATCGGCGACTCAAGTTGCAATGAAATTCGCTTGTAGCACAACTTCTCCATGTAAACGGATCAGTTTGGAAGGTATAAAGCTCACCTACAAGGATCAGACCGCAAAATCCGTCTGCAAGAATGTTTATGGAACAACTCATGGTCTAGTCCTTCCGCGTTGTGTGTAAGAATTCTTATTGTATGTGTGAGGAGAAGGATCACGATTCATGTCACAGAGATCACTGATATGAATTATTATATTAGTAAATATGAGTGGATCTATGTGATAGATGATCTCACATCTAGTCTCTAAACAAGAAGAAAGAGTATGTTAAATTGACTGTAGAGTGATAGATTACAAAATGTACTCTTGTTACAAAATTTTGTGAAACAAGGTTCTCATATTCTTGTAAATTTTTTAGAAAATTCTTCTCCATTTGTAATGCATGTGATCATAAAAATTCAGTTTATATGAATAATATTCTTATTTCAAGATGAAAGAAAAGGCTATTTTTTGTTGATTGAGAGGTTATATTATAGGAATTCTCACTGCAAGATGAATAGTTAGGCATTTTTCTCATTCCCTATCCTAGACTCCAATGTTTCCATATGAATCTGGCTGGTGCCTCGACTATCAACTTGTTTTGATAATAAGGTGTCATTAGCAATAAATACATTCAAGAGCATACCCAATGCATGAGGCTCCCACCACGCAGGGTGTAGGAAAGATCATAATGCACATAGCCTTAACACCCCCCTCCAGCCTCCCCCCGCTTTGCAAACCCACAATCACTAGTCACAATAGTATAGCCTTACCATTGCATCAAGGTCCGCCCTCTTAGCAGTAAATATTAAGTACAGTCAATTCACTCAAAACTTACTTTGGTTTTTATAGGGAATGTGTAGATCATTTAGGGAAATTTACGATGCCACTCCTAGAGAATACCACTATTAAGTATTAACAAAACACTTTTTACGTTACTGAAAATTAGAATCCAACCCTTTGAGGTGAGTCTCGAAATATACCTTAGGTGTTGACATCAACTATAGGTAATTTTTTTTAAATACCAAAATATCCTTATAAACTACAAACTACCAAGTATACCCTTCTCTTAACCAGTTAACCCCCTTCAAATTCCATCATCTTCTTCCTCAAATCGTAGAAGGCAACAAGGATGTGAAACCACAATTTGTCACCCCAACCACAAATCCCGACCAGAAACCGGCGACGAGCGGGGAGGAGTGCGTCTTCTTCCCCAAAACAAAGTTTAATACCGTAGCCATAGACATCCTGCTCCTCAGCCATTGAATTGCATTTTTTTTTTTTTTTTTTCTCATATTTGCTTGTGCTTTCCTGCTCAAATGGGTATTCAAAAACAGGGGAGAGCACCATTTGGACAATTCTTCAGTATGTGTTGGTTCTTCCCTTGAATTTCTCTATGGTTGAGATATAGGGATCTAAAATCTAGGCCATGGCCAAAATTGGTCTCTGTAACTCTATCTTCTCTGTTAATAAAATTTTTCTTTATAAATAAATGGGAACTTAAAACAGGAAGAAAGGAGCCAAGCTGGAAAGGGAGAATGATTCACTCTTGGACAAGCAAGGAAAGCAATGGTTCGTCTCTCAGAGATCTTCCTGAGTACTGTAATAATTTTTTTATTTTTTCGGTGAATATTTTCTGAATAGTTTAAGTTGGGAGAGGATGCTGATTAGTGTTTTAGTTATTACAGGTAGACGGATCTTGAAACCTGTTCTGCACCACTGATCTCATCGATTGGCATTAACCTTCAAAGTTTGATTTCATTAATAAGAGTTTTTGATAACTGCAGGAAGAAGACAGAGATGAAGAAGCAAATCAGTGGTGCAGGAAACGATGGCCGAGAGAGAATGGTTCGAGAGATGATGAGAGGGTAAGGGTTTGATTGGGCTGAAGATGGAGATTCCCAGAAGATTTTAGCGCAAACACCGATAAATATGAAAATAAACAGTCAACAGATCCACACAACACAGGGATTTAATTAAGTCCACATATTGGTGTGGGGTACTACATCCTCGGGCGAAAAAGAAGATACTTCACTATGTTGAAGAGAGATTCTAGCTCTTCCAAGCAGCAGCGAGAAAACTCGTCTTAAAATCCTAGCTCGAAAAACCCCCCACAGTACCATGACTTGCTCAACAAAGTACATTATATACTCCTCCAAGTCACAGGTCGATCTATTGGGTCGCAGTTGATCAGGTTGTCATCAAAAAATGTCGGAGCGAGTCATTCTTCAAAACGGGTCAAGAATTCAAGACAAACTTAACAAGAGAAGAAGAGGGTAAAAAAGTCTATTCAAATCAAGGATTTAGTTATGGGTACCGGTATTGGTCTCAGGCTCTTAGCTGATACAGATACAATATCAATCCGGGGTTGGCTGCATCAGTCCAGATTGGTCAACATTATCCCTATTTTCATAAAAATTAGTTTTTCAATGATTTTACCCCTGATATCGATACGATACTTGATCTCGGATCGGCCAAGTATCAGGATCGATCTCAGTAAATACCGATACAGCCAATCCAATACCAATACCTAAAACCATGATTCAAATCTGCACTTAATAGAGACTACAGGTAAAGGGTCTAGTTCTAACTATCAGTAATGAAAAGAGTATTTCATTAATAATGATAATCTCTAGGGGTTGGTACTTTAAATTTTCTTTTGATTAGATGCAAACAAAATCAAATAGAAAATTGTGCAAAAGAAATTATGTAACTAAATTGAATACCGAACTAGACATGGTAATTAAATTTTTCTTTGCTTGTTTGAATCTTGAGAAGGTCTTACTGTATATCTAGAGTATCATAGAGATCCTTTCCACATAACCCTCCACGCTTGAGTCCTACCCTTTATATATAAGCTACCTTCTTTCTTAAGATATATTGTGATATGCTATTACGCGAATTTGGATGATAAAAAATTACTCAGATTTTGTTTCACAAAGTAGTCTTTTAAATTTTATGATAAAATGAAAGCTCCTTGGTCACATGACCCTTATGCAAGATACAAAAAGCGGCAAAATGCCCTCACCCAATTTATGCCCATATGAACCCCCCCCCCTTCCTTTATGACCCCCACACTGGTTAGAGTGTTCTTTTCCCCTTATTATAGCCAAAAGAAAAAGATAGATGTCAAAGTCAAAAGCCTTGTCTCTCAAGCTAACATCCGCGTCTAAGGGTGCATGTAGAAAAAAATGACTGGTTGCAACAGGGCTGGATTGAATAGGGCCTTTTAAAACCCAGCCCAACCTTGGATCCTCTTGGCTTAGTTCAGGCCCATCTTGGCCCTGACCTAGTGCCTAAAAACCTCAACATAGACCCAACCCTGCCCGGCTCAGCCCAGCCCAGCCCAGGACCTAACTTTGGTATCATAAGACAATTTTTTTTATTAAAATTTAATATTTTTTTGGGTAATAGAACCCTGTCCTTTTGTGCAGCTACTACACAGCATGTAGGTCAATGGAAGGCCGCGAGGCATCTAGGTGGAAGGACAGTGCGATAGTTTCGCTTCCACTTGTACCTGATCATAGACACACAAGTAGACAGGGTTTTTTTTTCCTATGTTTTTTTATTAATCAAAAGTTTATTGGAAACTTCCATTTTTTTCAAATTAAAGAACAACAAAATCACAGAGTTCTTGATCTAAAATTAGTGTGTTCCTCCCCATCACTCAATAAACATAAATGGATCGCTGAACGTCTCATAAACTCTTCAATCAACCTTCTTGGAGCTGTCAAAAGGCAATATTATTAGGTCAGTTGTTTAAATCTCTAGAGACGATGATCAATTTATTAAATTGTCTATATATCCACCTCGTTGGAGACCTCAAAGGGCAATAATAATAGGTCAATTGTTGGATTTTTTTTTCCTAAGCTTTTAAAATCTGGTCTAAGCTTTTAAATAGGGAGGGGATAGGTTGGGCCGGGGTGGACTCAACCTGAGCCTCAACCTTGGCCCGACCAATTCAACTTTATCATGCCCTTAGGGTTGAAAAATCCAGTCTAGACCCTGTTCAAGCTTAGGGTAGATCCGACGGGCTCACAAGGTCAAACTTACACCATGAGATAGGATTGTCAATTGGTCAGTTCGATCTACTTTTGGTCAGACTGATTCAGGTTTAGTCATATCAGTCTCATTACTATTTCGATTCCACCGGTTTCTAGAAAACCCAAACCCAAGCTGGATGATCAAGAAATTGGTTCGATTCATTCGGTTCAGTTTGTTTCAATCATTTTGATGCATATCCATCTACACAGGTGCAACTCATTAAACAGAGATAGGGGGTCTTGTATTAATATCAAGCTTTCCCAAATTGATCTTACATTCAGTTCTCCTGCCTTGCTTTAATTTAAGGATCATCATCTCTGGGGATTGCAGTTGGACTTTGGGCCTAGCAAGGTAAGGCCCAAGTGACTGAGATATGAGTCATATCAGACCTTTATCTACAGATCCTAGCTATCCTAAAGTGGGATGGACATGCTAAAGAGTGATTTAGGGCTCGAGCTTTGGGCCTTACCAGCCCACCCTAATGTCTGGCCAGGCCCAGCTCAGCCTTAATTCCAGCCCCTGCTCTATTGGCATATAAATCTTGTGAAAAAGAACACTGCCCGGTAGCGTTCACCTGCGACCACACACAAGGGAAGCAAAACAATCGGGCAGCCCTCCTGTTGGATGCTCTTGCGTGCCACCTCATTGATCTAACACTGGTGCAGTAGCCACACGATTGAGCAGCAAACCTTCCCCATAAATCCTTTTCTAAAAGATCCAATGACTAGTCCTGCGTGCCTATACTGACGCCACAACCGCATGGACCAGGTTCAAGTCGAACTCATAACCACACAATTCTTGAAGCAAAGGTCCTTTGCCATCTCAACTACCCACTTGGGGTTAAAAAATATCTAATTCATATCCATACATATCTATGAAAGGAATGCTGCTTAATTAGATGTCTATCCAATCACTGACCTATTAGTATAGCATTAGGCAAAGTCCTTTGTGGGTCTGGCCCCCTTTGTGGGCTTCTGGCTCCTTTGTGGGCTTTGTCTCGCCCCTTGTGGTCTCCCCTTGCACCCCCAAAAATAGGATGACCTGCCTAACAAAGAATACTTCAACTATATTACTTGTATTCAGAGTCCAAAGGATTGATGGCACCTAAACTAGTTCATTATTATAATTAAATACCAATATTTGATATATAGGATCACTAAAGGCTACACTAGACCAACTTTTCCAGTCCAAAGCCAAGGTCCCCACCCCCCAAGAAAATATGAAAGGTGAAAAGTGGCATTTCTAGAATTCTACTAAAGATAAGGAAATTTTTTTTAAATCCCAATAGAGGATACACTAGAACAGAACTTGGTTAATGTTACAGTTGTAACCTAAGAGTAGTTTAATTGTCTCTATAGTTTCAATGAGAGCTAAGACATGATGGATCCATTCGAATGAATGTGAGACATTATTGAGGCGAAAACAAGGAGAGGACACGAACATGTATAAGTTGAGATCATGATCAAACTATACTATAATCACTATCCTACGTGTCTAGTAGTTTTTTTAGGCCATGTTTGGTGGTCGAGAAATACAAATATAGTAGACATCACCAATGAAAACCATTATGAAGAAGTGAGTTTTTCAGTGTCTTCCAATGGAAATCTCTAGACCCACGATCAGTTTTCCATTAGAAAACGTAGCACATGATTCTATCTTTTTGTGGGGCCCTTGTTTGGTTCTGGCGCGGCCGTACTGTCCATTGGGTGGAAGGACTTTCTTCTTCACTTATGGACTTGCATGATTCTTTCGAGCGCTTGGACAGGTCAGTAAATTAGAGATCGACTAAGGAGATGGTATTCATCAGATGGCATCCTCCTTCTGATGACTATATTAAAGTGAACTTAAACGGATCTATACACTTACCTTACAAAAAATAAAAAATAGAGGATCAGTACACTTAGAGAGGGAGACAGCAGTAATTGGAGCAGTCATTAGAGACCATATGGGCCAATTTTAGCGCCATTGCACACAACCTCAGCTCATACTGGGCTCGTTGTTCCCTATCATCCCCAAGCATAGTGACTATGGGTGGGTTTGAATTAGGCACAACAACTCTACGGCTACACCTATATATATATATATATATATAGGAAAAAGAATGCTACCAAGTCGCGTGGTTCTTGCATCAAGACATAGGAGCCTATGAATCACTGCCCTCCATACCTTATATATATAGGAAAAAAAATGCTACCGAGTCACGTGGTTCTTGCATCCAGACATAGGAGCCTATGAATCACTGCCCCCCATACCTCATAGAATGAAGAATTACATCCATATTGATCCTCCAACAATCTTTTTCATTTACCTCATGTTGGTGCAAGGGTCACGTGATCAGATACCAATCTTTTGCTCATATATGTATATATCTCTTATCCATATACGTATATGAGAAAAATGGAAATGAAAATGAGGATGAAGGAGGGGGTCAATGTGGTCTCTACACTCATGAAATGATCACGCCATCCCCATAAAATGCAAATTGACTCCAATTGATGCTTTCTTGAGCACTTCAATTGGCCCCAATGCATACGCAGTGTTACACTTCCTCTATGTATATAGACAACCAAAGGTGGATTTAGGTGACTGTTTAGCCCCTTAATTTACAATAGAATCCATTATGATTTCAAGAAGCCGCACATGCTATGGTAAAGGTCGAAGGTCATGCGAAGCTTCTCATTTCTCACACAGATTTTCATGAAGAATTAATTTAAGATAAAAATAACCCATGGAAACATGAACGTAGCTCTAGTCAGATCCACACAAGTGTCTGGTAATCCCCACTTAATGACCAGGGAATCTTTCAAGCTATATAAATGATTTGATTTAAAAACTATATCTGACTTTAAAAGAATGGAAGAGAGTCAGAGACACAAAAACAAAGGAAAAGCGAAAGAGCACATGAGATGCTATACCTATTCAGTCATCACCTGCAACTTATGATAAAAAATGTCATTCCTTTCTTCTCCCATACAAAACATGTTTATATGATCGTTACCTGTCAGGGGAACCTAAGGTTCCATGTTATGCGACATGCCTCTTGTTGAGAGACACACGTGTACATTTGTTCATCGTCCACGTGTCAAAAGCCATTTTCTCTTTTGGATGGGAATTTGACTTTTTTTTATTTTTTTATTTTACCTCTCTATGGCATAAGATCTTTTCCTTCAAAAATGAGTTACATTGCTTGCAATGCACTTTGTGGTTGAAATGCTAAAGTTTCATTTGATTTTTTTGGTCGGTTTGGAAGAAAATTTGGATAGGGAGAACATGAACTACAATGCATCTATTTTTGGCAAATTATTATTGTTATGATGATCTTATATTTTTTTCAAATGTCACATTGCATTTATCTTTACAAAGTGGAAAAATGATGTCTACATTCCGATTGTTGGATGGAGAGAACATGGTGTAAATTAGCCACATATTAAATTTCAAAATTTAAGTCAACCAATTATTCTTCCTTGTATTGGAATGCATCCAGTGTAAGTCCATACATGTGTATCAATGCTCAAGACATTATTATTCATTTTGTCAACCCTAAGCAATAATAGACGATTTAGATTAAAAGAGTCAAATTATTCTTCCTTGTATTGGAATGCAACCAGTGTATGTCCATGCATGTGTATCAATGCTCAAGACATTATTATGCATTCTGTCAACTTTCAGCAAAAATAGATGATTTAGATTAGTCAAATGACTAATATTTATTTTGTAATGTTTAGAAACATCATTTTCCATTGTTACATGATAACTAAAATTTTTTGAAAGCTTGATTTTTCAATTATTCTTCAAAGTTTTTTATTTTTATTTTTATATTTTATATTTTTTAGATTAGGAGAAATGTAACAATTGGGAGACTCAAATCAAGACCTCTTGGTGAGTTTGGGTGTTGCACACTACAAACTCACCAGTTTCGCTAGGCAATTATAGCTATTTGTTGTGCATTATCATGGTTGGTTTGAAAGTCGAAACCAACCAAATGAATAGATAATGGCTTGGCTAAAAATATAGTGTATTCACAAAATTTGAACATCAATTAACTACCACATGAGAGGAAATATTTTCAAACTAACATATAAGCACCGTTTGATAACATTTCTACTATTTCTGTGTCTAGAAACAACAGAAACGGCTTTTCACGTTTCTGGAAACAAAAAGGGATTTTTTTGGTGTTTGATAAACCTCTTTCTCAAAATGTTTTCTACAGACATAATACCACTAAAAAACCCAATATTATCATCAAATGCCCAAAAAGGAGAGAGAGTTCGGTTGCCTCTTTTTAGGTTTAAATAGTTGAGAGATTTATCAGGCACAAAAGCATTTTTTTTTTCTCTCAAACAAATCCGACTTGTTTCGTCAAAGTCTTTTATAAAATTGTAAATAGGCATAAATTTTGATTCATGTTTCTAGAAATGGGTGAAATGGAATAACTTTATTAAACACTCTTTAGGTTGTTTCTCCATTTATAGGAACAAGAAAACATAGAACCAACAGAAACGGAATATTGTCAAATAGTGTCATAATCTAACATAAGAAAATCATGCACAATGAAAAACAATTAGATTAGAACCATATTCTCTAGTAGAGACTGCCTAGACCATAGGATATGAAATTTAAACTTCGGCATGTTGCTTTGATGTACTTGTATGCACCTAAGAAGGCAAAAAATTAATCAACTACAAAAGGTCGAGAAGACACCCATACGATTAGAATTTGTAGGGGATTTACAAATGGGTGGTGGATTTATCAGCCACAAATGCAACATTTGAAACTTGGAAGCATCGTGGCAAGGAGGTGTATTTCTTGGGTTAAAAGTCACTAATCAAGAATGGTGATGTAAACAGATTGAATTCGAATCGAATATAACAATATATGTATCCACATCTAATTAGCTTTCTAATGGATTTAAATATATTTTTTTAAATTAACTTATTTCTTCTGAATGGATACGAACACAAATCGAATACAAATTTTTGACTATCCATTTACATTCTTAGTAGAGACTGGAGAGTGAAGTCATAAGTTTGGAGAGAATGGTACCATGGTCTCACTATCTATGTTGAGCGACGAAGAATGGGAGAAAATTAAAACTCGAGAAGCTGAAAAATTGAATCCAATACTCCACTAAGGTTGATGTCGAAGTGTCATATCTTAAATTACATAGATGTTGATATGGCCAAATTGATTGCCCAGTAGGGTAAGAACACGTGGTATCTAAGGAAAGGACACGTGTCACTCACCTATTAGAGGCTGCAAGGAGTCTGACAGCGTCAACCGCGTGAAGAGAATATTCCCCGTGAAGGGGATAAGATGTATCCGAGTAGGACTCGAAGAGGAAAGGAGGCAGACCCGAGGAGGACTCCTCCAAGGAAAAGAGAAACCCTAAACCCTAAGGACTATAAGAGAGGGCCTGAGCGGAGGAAAAAAGGTAAGCAGAAAAACCCACACCATTACCCTTGTGAAAAGTTGTGCGGCCGATCTCTAACTTGGGCGTCGGAGGACTAACCCCGGATAAACATCCGAGCCTCTGCCTTCTGTATTTGTGCAGGATCAGCTCATACGGATTTTTGGCAGCAACAGATTGGCGCCGTCCGTGGGAACGACAGTAATGGTGGGGAGAACCTACAATCGTAGGAACACTAGAGCAGCGTCAAATATAAACACGGGGGAGGAGGAACCTTCAGGAGGACTCCCTCCCTCGATGAAAATCAGAGGAGAAAGGGGAAACAATGATCGGGAAGGTTTCGCGAGGGACCAGCGTTCAGCTGGATATTCGATACACGGAGATAGTAATCCTCCACCCCTTCCTGGAGCGCAGGAATATGTGACAAGGGAGTAGTTCGAAGCCCTCCAAGAGAAATATGACCGAATGGCCGAGGCAATGGAGATTTTTGAAGCTGTCTCTCAGAAGACCGGAAGAGCACCGCAAGGCCCCCATATCTGGCTCGAGAGAGCTCGAGACGAGGATCGGATCAGTACAGGATCGATAAGGTCCGCTCATAATCCTCGAAACCGAACGATGAGGGAAAGCCTCTCACCCAGGGGAAGGACACGAAGTGCCACCGGGGCCAGACATGGGGAACCACGCCAAGGAGACGAACAAAGACACGAGGACTCGGGGTTGAAGCAGATGATCCTAGACCTGAAAGATGAGATCAGGAAGGTGGTAGAAAACCAGACGGGAGCTTGCGAGCTAGACCTCACTAATGACACAACTCTATGAGGTCATGAGGGACCCACGCCTGCCAAAGTATGACACTTACGACAGGTCTGGGGACCCCGTCGGTCATCTGGAAGGCTTCAAGGTCGCTATGCAGTTCTATCGAGTCTCGAAAAACATCATGTATTATGCCCTGCCATTGACGTTCAGAGGAGCGACAAGGCTATGGTACAACCGTTTGCCGACGAAGTCGATCCACAGCTTCAACGATTTAAGTTATTTCTTCATGAAGGGATTCTCCAGTAGCCAACCCCTTCAAAAGACCACGTTGAACTTGACCAACGTCAAGCAACATGAAGGAGAATCACTGTGAAACTACATGAAGCGCTTCCAATAAGAGAATATCACGATCAGAGGTCTAGACCGGAAAGAAGAGTTCACAGCCCTACTGGGAGGCGTCAAGGATAAGGAGCCGAAAAGGTCTTTGGCAAAGCATACATCGAGGAATCTAGCCGAGTTGAGAGCTCAGTGCGATAAGTACATCCAGATGGAGAAATCCTTCAAGCCGATGAAGAAGCTGAAGGGAAGACGGGAAGGAAAAGGATTTCAAGAGGCGACGACAAACCTTCCGAAGAAAGCAAAAGACGAAAGTCCGAGCTTAGTCAGGCACCCAGTCCACCAAGGAAGTTCGAGAAATACGCGCCCCTGAACCGAAAACGAACGGATGTGCTGATGCAAATAAAGGACTCCCTGGATGCCAGAGCCATAAAATGGCCAGGGAAGATGGGACGACACCCTAAGAGATGCAATATGGACAAATATTACCACTTCCACAGGGACCACGGCCATGACACCGAAGATTGTTGGCACCTCAAGGGGAAAATAGAAGGAATGATAAGAAGAGGATATCTAGGCCGATTCGTGGACCGCAAAAAGGAGGATGCCCAAGATGGTAATGACCGTAGGGACAACCATCGTAGAGATGGCAGAGGCCGCTATGAAAGAAGGGGGCCAGCCCGCAGAGGCAATCAGGAATGACAAAGGGATCGGACACCCGAGGAAGCTGACCATCACCTCTGAGACGAGAATAAAATCCCAACTAGGGTTATAGCGACAATCTGTGGAGACCTAGCCGCTGGAGAAAGTTCAGTCTTGACCAGGAAAGCAAAAGCCTATGCGAGAAGCGTACATGTGGCTGAATGCTCAAACAAGAAGGCGAGGACGGGGATGGTTATTTCCTTCTCAGATGAAGATCTGGAAGGGGTGCACACTCCGCACGATGATGCCCTGGTAGTCACCATGACCATAGCCGATTGCAGAGTGAAGAGGATCTTAGTGGATAATGGCAGTTTAACTGATATCCTGTTCCTTGAAGCTTTCCAGAAGATGGGCCTGGACGATGGAAAGCTGAAGAAAGTCGAACACCCATTGCAAGGATTCTCCGGCGTCCCAGTAAAAGTGGAGGGATCAATTAAGTTATCGGTAAGAGCCGGCACCGGAGATCGCCAAGTAACAGTCATGATCAATTTCCTGCTAGTAGGCATTACTTCGGCATACAATGCCATCCTAGGGAGAGTTGGTTTAAACCTGCTAAAGATTGTCATCTTCACACCACATCTCAAGATGAAATTCCCAACCAAGAACAGTGTCGATGAATGTCGAGGCGATCAGGAGGCATTCCGAAGATGCTACGCCACTACCTTATGGGGAAGAGAGAAGGTAGGCAAGGCACTCCCGATAGAAGATCTGCGCGATGGACCCAGTACCAAAGCGGTTCAGGCCCTCGCTGCTCCTGGCCATAGCTTGTCTGCCTGAGACTCTTCCCCCGTGGTAGACTTCAGAAGCCTAAGGGCTGGGAATGTTAGGGCCGAGGTTGGCTTTGTCCCTCGGTGGTCGGTTAAAGAAGACGACACTCTGTCCATCGGGCATGTCGCTCGTGAGCTGGTACTGAAGGGCATGTGTCTTGACGCTTCGCCATCACCATCGCCATCGACTCCGCGTCTGTCCCAAGAAGGGCAAGGGTGGAGTTCACCATCCTCAGATCGGGGATATCTCAGACGGTGTCAAATGGCACCCCCTCGGACGACCTCATGAAGAAGAATTTCTCCTTCCACCCATGGATTGACGTTGGGTAACCGTTCAGCAGCCGAAGGTCTTCCCGATGGATGAAGTAGTACTAGCCCGAAAGCCCCTTACAAGCCTGAAGGAGGAAGCAATTGACAAAGAGAGGGAGGGAGAGAGGCCTCTGGCGCCTAGAGAAAAGGACGATAAAGCTAAGCATCTGCCGCCATCCGTTCGACGTCAGCTTGGTCGGACAAATCCCACAGTGCCAAAACACCCGAGCAAAGAAAGGATGGAGGGGAAGCCGAAGGCCGGCCTTAAACGCCTCCTTATATAAGCATAACTCTTCAGAGTTCATATAGCTGGCTCGATCGGTCGGTTTCGGTAGTCGGAGCTCGAAAGCATCCAAGATACTGAAGGAGGCCCTTAGCTCCCCCAGCTCCAGCTCATCCATAGTGGAAACGATGTGGAGAGCCTCCACCTCAAGGGGGTCCTGGGTCTGGGCTCGGGATTCAAGCACCCTCTGTCACACCCCTTCACACAGAATCGGACCGATAACAGGGTTAACTCCGGTTAACCCAAACCTGTCAGGATCATCTGATACAGTATCCAACCACAGCATACACACAACTAAGAAAATGTTCAACAGTTCAGTGGAAGACTTAAATTACCTATAAATGTCCCCATTATACTTGATACCCAAATTATAGTACATAGTTAAGTACATGTGGGCCCGCAGGCATGATATTTATATAAAAATAATACAATTTACATATCAAGTACACAAAAGGGATCATCAAAAGAATCAAAAAGTAACCCTGTATAGAGTCACTGCTGTGGTCCCACAGCACAACCCTCGCACATACAATCTGTGCCGTGCTCATAGTCCTCGGGGACCCACCAATCCTCCTCAGGGAATTCCATTGTGGGGCCCGACCCTTGATCCTCAGGCTGATGACCTACAAAATCGTCTAAAAGAGGTGCACACGTGGATAAAGGTGCTGACTCCAACAATTTAAAAGCAGTACGATTGGCCCTCTTAAATATACCACCGGGGTTACCGACTATCCTAATGACCAACCGGGCATATGTCTAACCGCCACAGTGACCCGACAACTGCGACCACTGCTTCCCCCCAAATGGTAACCCAACACCTCAACCCATGTTGGGAAGGGTCGTAGCACAAAAAGATGATAATCCTACACCGCATGCTCCTATATGACATAGTACGATTGCATAGTACCTCCGTGTCCCATTCCACGGGCCACCAATGCACTCGTTTCCAAGCCGACTACGGCATCTAGTCTATTAATGCATTATGCACAATGATGTTATCATTCATCACATAATCACATCATCATTTGACATTGAGAAAATAAACGCAACACACAAGTCATAATAATATGAGGATGACTAAGTTACAGATAATTTGTATGATGACATGACTAGTCTAGATACAATTAAATGAATGCCAAACAAGCCTTAAAATAAGGTCAAACGTCCTCTCTCCACTTACCTGTAGTGTACAAAGACTCACGCCCGGTACGGGTGAGATCCGGTGTGAGAAGCGTAAGTTTTGGTGAACCTATCATAAGTGAATGGGGTTAGCATTTCACCACTTTGGGGTCAAAACTAACAAGATTTGATGACAAAATCATGTTTAGAATCCTAAAAGGAGGTCGCACGTCCGTTTTGGGTCCATTCAAATGTAGAAATCACGTTGGGAGCCTCTCGGGTGGGTTGGACAACCCACCTGTCATGACCCACTGGTCCTGACCGGCGGGTAGGTCGACCCATCGGTCCTAATCCACCAGTCATGACCGACAGGCAGGTCGGCCTGTCGGTCGACCCGTCGGTAGGGGCCAGTCGGTGCAGGCCGAGGGCCTACTAAGACCAGCAGGCAGGTTGGCCCGCCGGTTGGGCCCGAGACCCTGTCCTCTCAGGTGGGTACCCTCAGGCGGGCCATTTGGCCCACCGGTCTTGGCCCACCGGTTTTGGCGGAAAAATGCCATTTTTTCCGAAACCTTTCCCAACCTTTGGGGAATCAAATAGGGTTTTTTCAAACCCATTCTCCACACATTCAAGGTCTCATAAGATGGTTCTAACCTAAATCTAGGTTAGATTTAAGGAATGGAAGCCATCTTACCTTCTTTGCTCAATAACTCTTTAAAAAATCTCGAAATTACTTCAAATCACCAATGCTCCTCCAACCGTGGAAACACTTCTTCAAATCCTTCAAAATCAACTCATAAACCATCTATTAAACCTTAGATTCATCATCTCAAGGGGGATTTACCAGACCTCAAGAAACACTACCCAAATCAAGGGTTTACTTGGGTATGGTGAAAGTTTAGGGAATATAGCCTTCGCTCACCTCTAAACGCAGATCTCGTGTTGGGGATCACTCTTCTGGCGTCGGAATGGAAAGATCAAGCTTTGGCGCCGCTTAAATCCATTCCTTCTTCCTCTTCCTCCCCTTTCTTCTTCGCCGTTCTCTTTTCTCCCTCCTTTTCTCTCTCCTCTTTACTCTTTTCACCAAACACCCGAATGTCATAAATGATAAAATGGAAAACTCATATATGTTATTTATACTTTCTAAAACAGCTAAGTAACCACATGGGTGGGTCACTCAGGTGGGCACATCCGCCCACCTGAGGGTCAAAAATTGGCCAACAAGTGGGATTTTGATGGAATTCGACTCTCGACACGAATCTCACTCTCGGCATAAGGTCTATTATACGTATGTGCTTTAGGATACGGCTACATACCTGCTTTATCCGTACATGACCTTATGATATGTGCATGTACACGGCTTGGGTACACCCGTCTCCTCTGGCACTAACTCATACTTGTCCGGCCAACCAATGTTCAAAGTTACCCTTGCCATCATGGTCCATAAGGAACCCGCCTTAACCCTCTCCCGTTCGGGTCCTGCATGGTTAAACCGGGGCAACCGTGTAATTAGACCGGATTTAAAAAGTAGGGTATCACACCCTCTCCCTAAATCCCTCACCGTTTGAGCCACCGTCGGACCCAGACGGCTAGGCCGCAGACAATGAGTCACGAGTAGAGGGCGAATCGGGAAGAGTCCGAGGACATCCCTGGGGCCCCCCTGGACTCCGATACCTACTGTTAGACATTGTCCTCTCGGAGGATGAGGGATTGTACCCAGATGAACAAGACATCGTACTTACTTTTGGTGAAGACAAAGCGCTAAAGGAAAAGGAACACCAATACCGAAGGAAGGCTCTTCGAGAGAAAAACAAAAGTGACCCACAAATGGACCCCCACACTTTATAAATAGAAGAAAAACGATACGACTGCCCGAGCATTAATAGCGTCGTCATATCACTAATTACCACCCCTTGAGATTTGTGCCAGGGCAGGCCTGACCAAAGGTCCCTACCTTGGTTGGGAGCTCAGGCCAAGGCCGAGCGGACCTGACCGAAGGTCTTTACCTCGGTTGGGAGCTCAGGAAAAATCCGAGCGGACCTAACCGGAGGTCCTTACCTCGGTTGGGAGCTTAGGCAAAGGCCGAGTGGACCTGACCGAAGGTCACCATTTCGGTTGGGAGCTCAGGCAAAGGTCAAGCTGACCTGACCGAAGGTCCTTACCTCGGTTGAGGGCACCGGCTAAAGCCGAGCGGACCTAACCGAAGGTCCTTACCTCGGTTGGGAGCTCAGGCAAAGGCCGAGCGGACCTTACCAAAGGCCACCACCCCGGTTGGGGGCTCTGGATAAGGCCGAGTAGACCTGACCGAAGGTCACCACCTCAGTTGGGAGCGCTGGCTAAGGCCGAGCCGACCTAACCGAAGGTCACAACCTTGGTAGGGGCTCCGAAAAAAGCCGAGCAGACCTAACCGAAGGTCCTTACCTCAGTTGGGAGCTCAAGCAAAGTTCGAGCAGACCTAACCGAAGGTCCTTACCTCGGTTGGGAGCTCAGGCAAAGGCCAAGCTGACCTGACCAAAGGTCCTTTCCTCGGTTAGGTGCTCTGGCTAAGGCTGAGCAAACCTGACCGAAGGTCACCACCTCGGTTGGGGGCTCTGGCTAAGGTCGAGCTGACTTGACCGAAGGTCACAACCTCGGTAGGGGGCTCCGGCAAAAGTCGAGCGGACCTAACCAAAGGTCCTTACCTCGGTTGGGAGCTTAGGCAAAGGCCGAGCGGACCTGACCGAATGTCCTTACCTCGGTTGGGAGTTCAGGCAGAGGCCAAGCGGACCTGACTGAAGGTCCTTACCTCGATTGGGGGCTCTGGCTAAGGCCAAGCTGACCTGACCGAAGGTCACAACCTCAACAGGGGGCTCCGACAAAAGCCCAGCGGACCTGATCGAAGGTCCTTACCTCGGTTGGGAGCTCCAACTAAGGCCGAGCGGACCTAACCGAAGGTCACCACCTTGGTTGGGGGCTCATGCAAGGGCCAAGCTGGCTTGACCGAAGGTCCCAGTCGCAAGCAAAACTAAAGCCAAAGCCGGAGCCAAAGGAATAAGGCCTAAGGGATGCATGAATGAGAGAAAATGTAAAAAAAAATTTGATTACTCCCACAGGAAGAGCCTCCTGGTGAGAGTAAGGGGGTACTGATACGGCCAAATTGATTGCCCAGTAGGGTAAGAACACGTGATATTTAAGGAAAGGACACGTGTCGCTCACCTGTTAGAGGCTACAAGAAGTCTGACCGCGTCAATGGCATGAAGAGAATATTCTCCACGAAGGGGATAAGACGTATCCGAGTAGGACTCGAAGAGGAAAGGAGGCAGACCCAAGGAGGACTCCTCCAAGGAAAAGAGAAACCCTAAACCCTAAGGACTGTAAGAGAGGCCCCGAGCAGAGGAAAAAAGGTAAGCAGAAAAACCCACACCATTACCCTTGTGAAAAGCTGTGTGGCCGATAACTTGGGCATCGGAGGACTAACCCTGGATAAACATCCGGGCCTCTGCCTTTTGTATTTGTGCAGGATCAGCTCATACGGATTTTCGGCAACAACAGATGTCATAATGAATCTTTTTTTTGTTTAATTTATTTATAATATATCGTGAATATGATGATAAAAAAAATATATTAATATTATAAAATATTTAATTAATTTTTATAATCAAATTTAAACGAATGAGATAATATCCTGTATGAAATTAAAATATCAATACTCATATCTGATTAGTTTTTTAACGGATTCAAATATAGATTCTCCTAAATTAGTACAAATACGAATTTTTCTTATTCCATTTACATCACAATTTTAATTTTATTGGATCAAGTATAGGCCATCTGGAAAACTGATATGTATCGGACAAAAATATCCTTGATTTTCTAAAATAACTAGGATTTTCTGACATTTTTACCTCTGATCTATACCATTCAACCGACACAATATCAATCAGATATTGGGATCAACATTACCAAAAAATAAAAAGAATATATTGGGATATATATATATTATGTTGTTTGTCGTTTGGTGAAGAGTGGACTCTTACGACTTAATATGATGTCATGTCAAACGTATATTGTTAGAATTATTCCCTTTTTTAATATAGATTTCCTGAATTATACCAGGAGGGTTAATTAGAGGTTTTTTTTAATCCACCCAAACTGTACAAAACGCTGCCGTGTTGCTGAGCTGTGCGGTTAAGCAAAGCACGATTTACCTCCAAGACGTCCTTGATTACGTCACGTCACATGATCATACGCACGTGTCGCCAGCATAGTAAGGCATATTTGCTATATATTTATATCTAATAAACTTGTTAGCCAATGCGGAACATGTGAATCACATGCGACCCTTTTTTATATCTTTACTTTAAACTATTTTTCAAAGGAAAAGGTGTATAACTCCATAATGTCAAGAATGTTAAGGGCTTATATGTCAAATTTGATAATATATTCCCCCTCAGTTTTATGTTCAGCGTGTCATTGATACAAATAATTGACACAAACTAAGTATTAATGCACTTGAGAGGAGTTGATCAATTGAACTTAAGAGGGTAGTGTAGTTGATGAACAATGAACTTGGTATGAATCGTAAACTCAGACGTCCTAAGTTTGATTCTCACAAGGCATACTTTGGACTATTCACACGGGGTGTTTAGTGCTCTTCACTACTTTCAATGAAAGTTGAATGGTTCTCATTCAACCCCGATATGATCCATCGTTAATAAAAATAAATAAATAAGAGTTGATCAACTCTCAGATAGGTATTCCACTAAACATTATAAATCGTCAAGCCAAAGTCCAAATGTGCTTTAGTTTTGTTATCCAATTAATAATTGGTTTATTTTGATGTTGAGATAAACATTCGAATAGTTTGCGATGTTGTTATTAGGGATCATAAGGGCGGGTTTATTATAGCTAAAAGCAAGTATGGGACTAGTGTTTCTGTTGCAGGCTTGCAGCTATGGTAGCTGAGGCTTTGTGTGATGGAATTCTTCTTACCCATGTGTTAGATCTACTTGCTTTAGTTGTTTTAAGAGACTGTCAAGGGTTTGACTTGCAATAGTTGAGGACATGCATCATGTCTTTGATGTCTTTCTTTAACTTTGTTGATTTTCGACTCTTTCCCGATCAAATAATTGGGAAGCTCATACTTTTTTTCCCAATGTGCTTTTTTGTTAGAAATCTCCCCGGTCTAATGGCTCAGTCCACGGTTTTGTCTTATAAATAAGTGTACTCCCGGAAAGACTTTATCCTCCCTTGATTTTCTTTAATAAATAGTTCTTTCTTGTTAATAAAAAATAAAAATAAAAATAAAAATAAAAATACCTTGAATAGTTGGTGTTCACTGTTGAATATTAAACATCATTGGTCTTTTTTACTCCTCTTATAACAAAAATACAGACACTGGTAAAAAATTTGAAGTCATGAGTAATTTATAGTTAGAAATAATAGACCAAAAATTGGTTTGAAGTGTTGTGTATTTTTTTTTTTTTCATGAATTGTGATTAGGTGCCATGTTCTCATTTTACTTGTTTTTATCTTTGTTAATATTAAAGAGAATAATTAATGGAGATTTTTGTAGAAAAAGGATTCCATATTTGAGGACAATTAATGTCAAATTTTCATATGGTTACGTTTAATTTATGTATTAATGAATCTAAAACATTAAACCTATTATTTTTCAAATAAAATTCTCACTCTGGCATTAGGTTGTCCCTTCTGCATACGGGTTGAATTGAGGATCGGCTACTTTGATACCACTGATACGATCCTGAAAGAACTCAATCACATAAACCGACTTACAAGATGAAGAAACGTAAGACCATATCAACTCATATCAATTCTCACAAGAAATCGATGTAAAATTAACCTCCATAAGTTGATATGTGATCGAAACATCATGACTCATGAGGAAGTGGTATCATAGAGAATCAGCAAGTGGTTTAATTTGTTAGTCTAGTTTCTACCTTCTACTACCTTTTAGAGATGTATACAATATTTTGTCTCTTTTAATTTCTAATTTTATATGTTATAATAATTCTCTCAGTTTTAATTAGTCAAACAATTAGGGAGACAAGAACTTGATTAACTACTTTCCAAGTGCTCTGAATTATAAAAAAGGAAAATTACATGATTACCCACTTTTGGGTTTCCCTTTACGAAATTATCCACAAAAAGTTTTTGTTAACAAAAATACCCAAAATTAAGTTTGGGTTTACAAAACTACTCATCCAAAGTTTCAGTTAACAAAAATACCCAAAATCAGGTTTGGGTTTACAAAACTACCCAAAATAGTGAATCTTCATCTTCCACATATAATCATGTATTTTTTTATTACTGAAACTTTGTGTGGGTAGTTTTGTAAACCCAAATTCAATTTTGGGTATTTTTGTTAACTTAAACTTTAAGTGAGTAATTTTATAGAGGAAAACCTAATTTTAGGTATTTTTATTAACTCAAACTTTTGGTGGATAACTTTATAAAAGGAAACTAATAAGTAGGTAATCAGGTAATTTCCCTTATAAAAATTTGATTCTTAAAACTCTAAATTGGGCCCCACCCTAACTAACAGTCCCAACAAGAGTCCCAGTTCCCCACCTCTAAATCTGTGGGCCAATCATCCTTCCCTTTCTTCCATTTCCAATCAATTTTATTTCTTTACCCCAAGACCGGAGTTGGGGTGAAATCCGTGGGCCGAACAAAACCCAACCACCTAGACCCTGACCCTATGCTCGATACACCACCATCTGCCCACGTCGTAATCTTGTCTTTAAATATTGTCCTCAATTTGTGGGACCCACTAAGCCTTTATTAATGGACCCCACTTTCATTGCCCACTTGCCTTCAGCCTGCCTGTAGGTTGTATCTAACAAGTCTTCCTCCCGGAAACCCCCAAACATGGTTTCCTGTGGTTACTACTTACTACCATACAAGGGCATGTTAGTGAAGGAAAGAGCTGCAAATATACAGGCTGATATTGGTATCAAAAGGGTAAAATTGTAAATTGGATGACATCCAATTACAAACCAGCCCTTTGAAGTTTGAACACCCTTATACCAAAACCCACTTGTGTATTGATGGCTTTTTCTTGCATTCAAAGGGGACCCCAATCCATCCTCAGTTGAACTCAAACTTTTGTTTTTTTTTCTTTTTTTTGGTGAGGGATCCACAGAGTAGCCAAGAAAGGTTGTCACAAAGAAGTAGGATGGGACCTAAGAAGGCCACATTTTTTTTTTATTTACATCCTATAGGAATTGTCCAAGAAAACTTTATTCACACACACACACGAGAGAAGAGGGGGGGGGAGGGGGAATGTATGTGACAGGAGTTGATCCCTAAATCACAAATCTAGGGCCTACTCTACAAGCAGAGGCTGCAACCAGGGGGAAATGCATGTGACAGGAGTTGATCCCTAAATCACAAACCTAGGGCCTACTCTACAAGCAGAGGCTACCACCAATGCGCTATGTACTAAATTCACACCTAAGAGGGCCACACACTTTTAGGAAAACTGGAAAAAGTATATAGTGGGATACTAGTTAGGGTGCAATCAGTATCCTACACAAATCATGAGTAGATACTAAAATCATATTGTGTCAAGAAAATTCAAGATGATACGGTTTTGATATTGGTACCGAATTGACACCTTTAAATTATGTTTGGTAGTCAAAAAATTCAAAAAAACAATTGAATTTGAAAAAAAAGATAAACATATAAAAAATCATTTCATAATAATGATTTTTGTGCTATTATGTATTTTATACATTTTTTTTTCTTGATTACCAAACACAACCTTAACTGATAGAGATGCATTTTTAGATGCCACAAAAGGACTTCATCTAAGTCCATGTGAACTCACCAAGTGAATAGTGCCCATCACTAAGGCAAGCCAAGATCAACTATTTGTACTTTACTAAGACCTTAGAAATTAATTAAAAGAGAGAGAGAGAGAGAGAGAGAGAGAGAGAGAGAGAGAGAGAGAGAGAGAAAAAAATATTGGGCAACATCCTAATGTACCCAGCCTATCTCTCTCTCCATCACCTTTTAGAAATGACCCCATACCTCTTGCACCCCCACCCCTTCATATGAGTCGTTAGCTCTAGAAAAACAAGCGGCATGCTTACTCTCCTCTCAAAAAAAAAAAGAAAAAAAATTTCATCAATATATAAATATAGATTTAAAAAAATTACTTAAAATAAAATTAAGTAGTTATATTTTATTAATTTTTTATTATTCCACTAATTAAAAGTAGAAAGAAAATTTTCTACAATTAAAGATCAAACAGCATTTGTGACAGATTTCAAAATAAATTGTTGGAATCGACATTGACAATTCAATCCCACTTTTGAAACCATGACCCCACCAAAGGAAATTGGAACTACATAGGATCAAGAACCCTATTCCCCACACAAATTAAATTGTAGTCCAAAACAATATTATTAAAGCAAACAGAGTAGTACCTCTCCTTAGATCCACATGCTTTGAAACTAAGAACTAAAGTTAGCTGAAAAGGACTCCCACTAACCAAAAAATCCTACTTTTGGGGTGTTCCAAGGAAATATGTAAAATATGGAGATTGTCATTTCAAAATCACTATAATTATTATTTCTCTTATTTAATCATGAAGGACATGTAGTGGGTGGAAGTGGGACACAAGTGGTGGCTCCAAGGATCTGGACCTCACATGTTAGTGCTCTTTGGATCTTTAATTAATTTCTTAATCCCTGTTGTGCCATCATAATACCTTCCACCCTATGCTATGATACGCCACTATGTACACAGCTTTCATGACCTCTTGTTGTGCCTTGTGGGAACATGAAACCGTGGACAATTATTAGAGAATAGAAAGAGTTGTAATTTCTCTAGTCTGTGGAGCACCATACCATAATGACCGACCCTACATTAATCTATCACTTAAAGCCATAGCTCACAGTTTGAGAGGATAGTTAATCTTCCTTGTGGTGTCATGAGAGATTCTCCACATTCTATGGACTCATGTCAATAGGGATTAGTGTTTTTTTTTTCCTTTTTCTTTTTTCTCTAATGCCAAGGCATGATGAGTTGTGAGCAACAAGAAGTCCTTGGAATGGTTGGGATCCAATATTTGTAGTGGTATTATGGAAGCCACTCATGAGAAATTTTATTATTATTATTATTATTATTATTATTATTTTTTGGGTGGGGAGAGGGGGAAGAGAGAGGAACAATCATGTCCAATAATTTATGGTCGTTTTTTTTATGAAATTTTGATGAAAAAAAAATATGAAATTTTGATATCAATTGCTCATGTGAGAAAGTTTCTTTTTCAAGAACTTGTGATTCATACCAATTATCTTAGCACCTCTTGGATTTAGAAAGTTTTTTCATGTGGGGTGACCTTTACATATGAGAATCTATCATTCATGGGATTTGACATGAGTTAGAGGATTTTTAATCCCTTAAGAAGAGTGGATACCTATATGGGGAGAGTAACTTCATGAGAAATTGATTCAGACCCGTATTTTGTTTCCCCCACCATCCCTAAGGATTTATTAGTTTTCATGTAAAAATATTGTTAAAAAAAAAAAAAAGTTTAAAATTTTGTTTCTAAAAATTGTGCCTATAAATAAATAGGTTAATCTCTGTGTAATCATCTAATAATGACAATAAATTGTCACAACCCTACGTGGTAGAGAAAAGACAACAACCTTTTACATATAAAAAAAAAATTATATCCAATAAAAGTCATATTTTACTATAAAAAAATGCCCTAACTAATAAATAATTTTGCCCAAAGTTGGTATAACTAATCTCAATTATATTAAACAAAATTCAAAATAAATTACAATTATATAATGAGATTGAAAACGATTAGGCATGCTGCCCGCTTGTTACAAGTTAACAGCGTACACCAATGGAAGAAAAGAATAAAGAGGGACATAGATGTCTTTTTCTTTTTGGTAAAAGAGAGACATAGATGTCATTGCCAAAGAGGAGGGAAAGAGAACGTAAGAAAAATCACATGGCTTAGGGCCCGTTTGATAACGTTTCAAGAAACGTGTTTCTGCTGTTTCTGTTTCCAGAAACAACAGAAACGGAGCAAAAAGCGTTTGATAAAACTGTTTCGTTTCACTTATTTTTAGAAATAGAAATAGAAATTTTTACTTATTTATGGTTCAAGAAACGACCCAGGCGAAACAAGTTGAACTTGTTTCGCCATTTCTGGAAACGACTTGTGGCAATTCTTTCACTGGTTACCATCAATTTCTAAAAACATGACTTATCAAACACCTTCAATTCCGTTTCTGTTTCTAGAAATAGAAATTTATGTTTCTGTCGTTTCTTAAAACACAAACGACAGAAACATTATCAAACGGCCCTTAGATGTACATATCATGTGACACTAATCAATGGAACTGTCTCCACCTTGTATAATTTACTTCAAATCACTTTATTAATTTAAAATTTATTTATAATTAACCAGGGGGATCTCAATTATACTCAAGATTCTATCTTAATTATATTCCAAAAAAGAATCTGACCGTACATCACCATTATAGAAAACAGTCTAAAACCCAGAATGGCTGCAAGTGCCCAATTATTTTTCCAGGACTTGCCGGGGGTTGAGGGAACTTTTACCTGAAAAGAGAGGAAAAGGTGCTCAGGGAACACGTGTACAGTTGATTTTGTTCCACGTGTGGACAAAAAAGATTCCCTTTGGAAATGCTATAATTCTTAGTTGGGAATTACCACACATGAATCACACGAACCTTGAGGCCTTGAAGCTCACGTTCTCTCTGTAGTGGTATCTCGGCCCGCATAGAGTTACCTCGACCCGACTCAACCCGACCCGACCCGACCCGACGCACATCATAAGACAAAAATCAGGGAGAGGGTTCCCTCCCACACTAGTGTACTAATTCGGAAGAAGGAAGGAAGGTTTCCCAAGTTGAATTTACAAAGGAGTGGGATTGCTACAGTGTTTTGTGTGCATGAGGGTTTCTATATAGAAGTGAAATAGGCTGGGTTTTTTAAAACCCTAATCCAACCCTGGGTTCTCAAAATTTAACTTAAGCTCAATCCAATTCAATCGGGTTCATACCAACCCAATCTAGCATTAATTGACATTGTCAAGGCCGGGTTGACCTTGGTGTATGCAATGGTTGGATTAACCTTGATTGACATGTTTTTGCTATTCATATCTTATACATTAAATAATTATAGAAAAATGAAATACCAATAGGAAGTCTAAATTTTAATAAAAAAAAAAAATTAGGGTTAAAATTAGGGACGGGTTGGGCCGGGTTGAGGCCTCAACTCTAGCCCCAACCAACTCTCACCCAGGGTTAGGATTTTTCAACCCTAACCCGCCCTCAGGGTAAAAAAACTTAGCCCAAACCCTGTTCGAGCTCAAAGTGAGTTTAGGTTGTTAGGGCCAAACTTTCACCCCTAGTTTTATATATTGACTATGTATTAATTAGGAAAAAGAAAGCTACCTACTTGCATGTATTTACACCTAGACACAAGTGGCTAGTGTAAAAAGATTGCTCCCCCTCCCCATGCGCTGAAAATGCCTCTACATAGCCTCCCACTGGTTTGAGCACTGATGGAGTGGCTACACAAGTTAACAACATTCTTCGCGGCCTCCCATTGATCTGCACGCTAACACAATGGTCACGCAAGTGGGTAGTGCTCTTTGCGGCCTCCCATTGGTCTGCATATTGGTTCTATAGCTACGCAAGCGGGTAGCATTCTTGCATTATTTGCTAAAAACAAGGGGAAAGGCTAGGCACAGTATTGGAGTGCCCACCCTTTGTCACTCTCTCTCTCTCCCTTTCCTTTGGAAATGATCCCCATTCCTTTTCCATCCCAATTCCTCCGTTAGTTGAACCGTTAGCTCCAAAAAAAATTATTATGGTACGTGTGCCCAATCCTCTCCCTAAATACAAATTGTTTGTACATCATCAGCAGTTATGTGCTCCCAAAGTTTGGAATCAAGATCTGGATTGGAATTGGTTTGGATGTGGATCGAACGGTTCAAAACGGAAAGTGAATAAACCGAGGGAATCAACTTAAAAAAACAAACAAAAAAATGGTATATCACACCTTATTGTTTCCTTTGTTATGCTTTTAAAAATATATATATATATATATATATATTAGTTGAACTTTTTTCTGGTTCAATAATAAAATAATTTATTAAAAATAATTATATGAGGTCTAGGATTTTTCTTATTATTACAAACATTGTATATTAATTTACATTGAACAGTATTTTTTTCATTAAAAAATAACCCCTTTATAATCTTTGATTTATTTATTTTTGAATAATATCAACTTAACAAAAAATATATCATGAGAGAATGAAGATTATATACAATATAAATATTATTATACACATGATATGTAAAGAACATGTATAATTATAACATAAGGGGAAATATGTATATAAAATAAGAGCATTTCAAAAGAGAAATAATAATCTAACTATAATATATTAGAACCATCTTAATCAATTGATCAGTTACTTAGTATCAAAATTGCTAGTTATTCATTGTGGAATCAAATAGAATCTTAAAAAATTATTACTAAACACTATTCTTTAATTAGATATTGTCTATAAGGGGGACCGATGTAAATCTCTGCCATTATCAAAAATTGAATATAGACCCTAAGATAAAGATGCCATGATTAAAAAAAAAAAAAATGGAACAACTTTCAAGTTCATGAACTTGACAACCGGTTCAAGTGTTTCGGGAGTGTCAACTTCCTTGAATCGTACTACTGGCTGTCTCACCGGGAGGGAGGTTGTGTATCGCCAGATATCCAATCACATAGTATATATTCGGATTCATAATACGGAATCCTCTATATTTTTATGATCACGCATGAGTGGATATAGTATATCGGTAGCCCAACCGGGGCCATTTATAAGTAGCATTCTAGGGTAGATTTTATATATGATGATATTCGTCTCAAGTAATTTACCAAAAAGAAAAGATATTTTTTCTATGTGAGACCTAATAATTCAGCAGTCCAGATCGATCAATGGACCCTTGATACTTTTTAAACATTGTTAGTGATGTAATGGAATCATTCAAACTAATTAAGGTGAGATAACGATTGATTCAATGTTTGTGAAAATGAATGCGAAGTTGATGGTTTGAAAATCACAATTATGACATTGCTTTGAAAATAATTGAAAATGAAAAGGCTAGAAAATATCATTACCAAAAAAGGAAAATAAAAATTGCTAAAAAATTGTGAGTAAAATTTGACAACCAACAATACGATGAGATATGGACATAAAAACAAGTCAAGATATTTATGGAATGGACAACAATTGAAAATAAGTTCTATATCGTTAATTAAGATGGAGTGCGTGTTGTGTTAGAGGCAAATGAAGATTATGCCAATGATCAAATATTATGTTTTTTTGTTATAACTACATATGAATTTGCAAAGAACAAGAATGCCAAATAGGGGGAGAGATGAAAGGACAAAATCTTGTATTGTTGGAAGACCACAGCAAGTCAATCTCTTATAGTTCGTCTCATTGGTTTTTTTTTTGCCAATGATAGATGTTAGTCCCACAAGCCATATTAATTACACAATTACATAGATCAGGTCATATCAGGGCTGAATGAGAATCATTCAACTTTCACTAAAAGCAGTGAAGAACACTTAACACCCCGTATGAGTGGCCCCAAAGAGGTCAGAGAAGTCGAACTCAGAACCACACGCTTCCTAAGGTGAAGATTCCATGCCGATTCGTCTCATTGGATGTAAAATATTGTAAGCTTGAAACAAAAATAGAGGTTGTAAAAATGAAAAGAAAGCAATCGAGTCACGATTATGAAGCATGCCCATTTGGCCCGTTGCTTAGACATAACAAGTATAAAATACTTGAAACCCTACTCTACTTATGCTTGAAGTGAGGGAAACCCAATCATTTATGTTCTAGGTAGAATGTATTCCATATTGGTTGGATGATAGGGTAAAATGTAGTATTCACTCAAAATATAAGAAGAAGTGAAAAAAAAAATTCTCTGACTTTTTTTTTTTTTTGGATAGAACATTTACCTTGTAGTTTGTAGAGAGAAAATATCAAACCTGATAATGAAAGTTAGGAAAAATGAAAGAAATTTCTCATCAAAACGAGCGAGAAAAAAAAATAACTAAAGAATATAATTTATTAGCCAAATATATTTTAACATATTTGGTTTATTTTTTCAATTATCAACTTAACAATAAATATATGATGAGATAGAGAACCGAGACCGTATAATCTAAATTTTATTATATACATGATACATCAAGAAGATATAAGTTATAAGGAGAAATACGTATATAATATCATAACATTTCAAAAGAGAAATGGTATTCCAATAACTATAAAATATTAGAACCACCTTAACAATCATCAATTACTTAATACCAAAATTGATAGTTATTCATTTTGGAATCAAATAACACTATTCTTTTATTATATATAGTCTATAAGGGGGACCATTGCAAATCTCTTGTCATTATCAAAATCTGAAAATAAACCCTAAAATATGGATGCCATGGTAAGAAATAAGATAGATCTTCAAGTTCATGAACTTGACAACCAATTCAGGACTGCAAATAGTGAATCAGTAAGCCAGACCAGGTGGAAGACCAGTCCAAGAGCTCCAAACCAATGGTTTGGTGGGTCGACCCAACGGTCCAGATCGATTAATTGTGATACCATTTGGACCTCACCAATTGCTTTGATGAAATATGGTATCTTAAGATAAAGGCTACGTCTCAAGGCCAATTGGTCTCCTCCCTTATGGACCCGCTAGAGAACCAGCCACCACTCCCAATCATGCTCAGTCGAATTCGGCTTCAAAATCATTTTTCCATCTTCACTGATGGAGCTTGGTGTGAGTCTTCCTTTCATAGCGGTAGAGGTGCCATTATTTGGGATCTGGGTGATGGTTTTTTTGCAGCGAAATGCAAGTGCAGCCTCCGATTTTCAGCTTCCTCAACAAAACTAGAGGCCATTTGCGATGGGGCCCTTTTAGCTCTGTTGCTGCCAAAAAACCCCACTAGTCGAACCTACACAAACACAGACGACGGAGGCCCGGAGCTTTGTCCGGGGTTAGTCCTCCGACGCTCAAGTCAAGGTCGGCCGCACAGTTCAATAAGGGAGTAATGGTGAGGGTATCAGAACTTACCCCTCCCTTTCTTCCGTGCCTTCTTATATAGCTTTTAGGGTTTAGGGTTTTTTCTTTCCCTGGAGGAGTCCTCCTCAAGTCTACCTTCTTCCCTCTTAGAGTCCCCATCGAATACGTCCATCCTTCTGGGGGGAATATTCCCTTCATGCACACGACGTGATCCCGCGTGATTTTGAGAGCGTGCCTCAGTGATTGAGCGTGCTTGAGCGTGAGTGGTTTCTTGGAACCTTCGTCTGGCGGAGGACACGTGTCTCAGAGGCGACACGTGTCATTACCCCCCACCGAGAGGTCAATTTGGCTATATCAGGAGCCCCCTTACTCCCACTAGGAGCTTCTTCTTGCGGGAGTAACCAACATCTTCTTTTTTGGTTGATTTGTTCCTTCGACCTTGGCATTACTAATGACTGAGGCTTGGGGTCGACCGAGAGAGAGACCTTCGATCGATTCGGATCGGCTTTACCGAGCCCCTTGCCGAGGCGAGGACCCTAGGTCAGGTCCGTTCGGCTTTGGCCGAACTCCCCACCGAAGGAGGGACCCTCGGTCAGGTTCGTTCGGCTTTGGCCGAACTCCCCACCAAAGGAGGGACCCTCGGTCAGGCCACCGAAGGAGGGACCCTCGGTCAGGTCCGTTCGGCTTTGGCCGAACTCCCAACCGAAGGTGGGACCCTCGGTCAGGTCCGTTCGGCTTTGGCCGAACTCCCAACCGAAGGTGGGACCCTCGGTCAGGTCCGTTCGGCTTTGGCCGAACTCCCAACCGAAGGAGGGACCCTCGGTCATGGTCCGTTCGGCTTTGGCCAAACTCCCAACCGAAGGAGGGACCCTCGGTCAGGTTCGTTCGGCTTTGGCCGAACTTCCAACCGAAGGGGGGACTCGGCGAAGTCATCCCAACCATGTTTGTGCCTCGACCGAGGTGTGGACCTTCAGTAATCCGATCAGTAGGGTTAAAGGTTGTCCGCCTGGAGAATCTCAATTGCCGTAAACCAGCTCTCGTATTATCCATGAATAAAATCTTGCGGATTTTAAGATGAATTACAACTTAAAGGTTCAAAAAGGGCAATAATTGCAAAGAACTACAGACGGAAAAATTTACAGATGGCAAGAGTGCGTGCCCGCCCCTTCACTACTGCTGAAATTTTCTTAAATTATGGGAGTTCCACGATCGGGGCACCCTTACTCCCCCCGTAGTCTCTAGGTGATAGGACCCTGGTCGTATTACCCTCGAGACTCTATAGGGACCTTCCCAGTTTGGATCTAGCTTCCCTTGATGTCTTGGGTCCGACACTTCCGCCCTTCTCAGGACAAGGTCGCCCTGCCTGAACTCGTTCTTCCAAACTTTGGTGTTGTAGTGCCTAGCGACCCTCCGCTGGTAGGCGGAGATCCTTTCTTGCGAAGCTTCTCTGGTTTCTGCCAAGAGGTCTAAATTCGCCCGGAGCCCTCCGTCATTTTCGTCTTCGTTGTAGTACCGAATCCTATGGGTAATAGCCCCTATCTCTACTGGGAGTACAGCTTCGGTGTCGTATGTTAACATGAAGGGTGTTTCTCCGGTAGCTAACCTCTCAGTAGTGCGGTAAGCCCAGAGAATGTGGTGCAACTCGTCTGCCCATAGTCCTTTGGCATCATCTAGCCTCTTTTTTATCCCTTGGAGTAACGTACGGTTGGTTACTTCTGTTTGCCCGTTGGTCGATGGATACCCGACGGAGGTTTTCCTGTGGTTGATGCCGAGGGCTTCATAGAACGCGTCGAAGGTTGGATTGGCAAACTGAGTTCCATTGTCCGTAACCACAACCTGGGGGATTCCAAATCTGTATACTACCACCCTTTGGAAGAAGTCCCTTACGTTATTTTCGGTTATCGTTGCTAGGGCTTCGGCTTCCGCCCACTTAGTGAAGTAGTCGACTGCCACCACGACAAACTTCCTTTGTCTCGTGGCCAGGGGGAAAAGGCCTAAGATGTCCATCCCCCACATGGCGAACGGTACTGGGCTAGATAAGGACGAGAGCTTGGTAGAATGTAGCTTAGGCACAGGGGCGAACATCTGGCACTTGACACATTTCCTGACCAGTGATTCTGCGTCCTTTCTCATTGTCGGCCAGTACAGGCCCTACCGTAGTACTTTGTGCGCCAGGGCCCGGGCTCCAAGGTGTTGGCCACATATCCCTTCATGCACTTCCCGGAGCGTGTACTCGCCATCGGAAGAATCCAGGCACTTGAGGTATGGTGAGGTGAACCCTATCTTGTATAGCGTGTCATCCTTCAGGAAGAAGCGCGCTGACCTCATTCTTACTTTTCTTGCTTCGTCCCTATTCTCTGGGAGCTTTCCCTCCTTGAGGTATTCTGTTATGGCATCCATCCATCTTTGGCCGTTTTCACCTACGGGTAATACCTCGCGGGGTTTTTCGATGCTTGGCTGTGGTAGTACTTCGAAATACACCGCTCGTCCAAGTTCTGCGAAGTCAGAAGTGGCCAGCTGTGATAATGCGTCTGCGCTAGCATTCTATTCTCGTGACACCTGCTTTACCTCAAATTCCTTGAAAGCCGCTGACCTATCTCGCACAGTGTTCAAGTATTCGGCCATCCTCTGCTCTTTGGCCTCGTATTCACCATTCACTTGACGCACCACGAGTTGGGAGTCGCTATGCACTACTAGTTCCTTCACCATCAAAGCCCGAGCCAGATTAATTCTGGCTATTATCGCTTCGTATTCCGCTTCGTTGTTGGAGGCGTCGAAGTCGAACCGTAGGGCGTATTCTACTTTGAAACCCTCGGGGCTTACCAACACGATTCCTGCGCCGCTTCCATCGCTGTTGGAAGCCCCATCCACATACAGTGTCCAAGCCTCCTCTCCTCGTTCCTCGGCAGATTCCTGCGGGTCATCGGGGATCGTTGTCTCCGCTATGAAGTCTGCGAGGGCCTGTGCTTTAATTGCGGTTCTCGGCTTGTACTGGATGTCGAACTCTCCCAACTCTATGGCCCAATTTACCAGGCGACCGGACATATCTGGTCACTACAGTATTTTCTTCAGGGGCTGGTCGGTGAGTACGCACACCGTATGTGACTGAAAATATGGCCTCAACTTTTTTGCCGCCGTCACGAGGGCGTACGCCACTTTCTCCGCCTTTCAGTATCTTGTCTCGGCCTCTAGAAGAGTTCGGCTGACGTAGTATATTGGCCGTTGTTGCCTTCCTTCCTCTTTCGTCAGTACGACGCTTACAACAACTGTCGATACAGCAAGGTACAGCTGCAAGGCATCCCCGGTGTTCGGCTTTGTCAACAGCGGGGGTGCGGCCAAATATTCCTTCAATTGTTCGAAAGATTTTTTGCACTCCTTCGTCCACTCGAACTTTTTGGTCCCTTTCAGCGCTTTGAAGAAAGGAAGGCATCTATCTGCAGACCGAGACATGAATCTTTCGAGGGCGACGACCCGACCCGTCAGCTCCTAGACTTGCTTCACGTTCTGGGGTGACCTCATGTCCCGAATGGCTTGTATTTTGACTGGGTTGGCTTCGATTCCTCTTTCCGAGATGATGAAGCCGAGGAACTTCCCCGAGGCTACTCCGAAGGACATTTTGTCGGGTTTAGCTTCATGTCGTACCGTCGCAGCACCTGGAACGCCTCTTCCAAGTCTTGGATGTGTCTTTCCGCCTTTAGGCTTTTCACGAGCATGTCGTCCACATACACTTCCATGGTTTTGCCGATCAGTCCTTTGAAAATTTTATTCACCAACCTTTGATAGGTGGCCCCTGCATTCTTTAGTCCGAAAGGCATGACCTCATAGCAGTACAACCCACCTTCAGTTATGAAGGATGTTTTCGGGACATCAGCCTCGGACATTTTGATTTGGTTGTACCCCGAGTATGCATCCATGAAACTCAGCGCCTCGTATCCCGCCGTGGCGTCGATGAGTAGGTCTATCTTTGGCAGGGGGTATGCGTCCTTCGGGCAGGCCTTATTCAGGTCGGTGAAGTCAATGCAGATCCTCCACTTCCCGTTTGCCTTCGGGACCATTACCACGTTAGATATCCACTCCGGGTACTGGATCTCGCGGATGAACCTGGCCTTCAGTAACTTTTCTACTTCCTCGTCTATCTTCTTCTGTCTTTCGGGGGCGAACGTCCTCTTCTTCTGCTGCACTGGCTTCTTCATTGGGCTAACATTCAGGTGATGTTCTATCACCTCTCGATCTATCCCGGGCATATCCGACGCTGACCAGGCGAATACGTTAGCGTTGTTCCGTAGGAATGAGATGAGTCTTTCTCGCTACGACCTTGGCATGGTAGCCCCAATCTGGAATTGCCGGGTGTCATCCCCTTCTTTAGCTTCAACTTGCACCAAATCTTCGGCCGGCTCCCCCCGTTGATAACTGGCATCATCACGTAGATCCTCTATCGGGAGCGCCTCGCCCGCCTTTTCTTTTCCCCAGAGAGTAGTGGCGTAACATCTCCGGGATGTCTCCTGATCGCCCCGACACTCCCCGATGCCATTCTTGGTAGGGAACTTCATTTTGAGATGGGGAGTGGAGACGATGGCCTTTAACAGGTTCAATCCGACCCTTCCTAATATGACATTATACGCCGATGTAATGCTCACCACCAGGAAGTTGATCATGACCGTCACCTGGCGATCTCCGGTGCCAGCTCGAACCGGCAACTCAATCGACCCTTCCACCTTCACCGGGAGGCCAGAGAATCCCTGCAGTGGGTGTTCGACCTTCTTTAATTTTCCTTCGTCGAGGCCCATCTTCCGGAAAGCTTCGAGGAACAGGATATCAGCTAAACTGCCGTTATCCACTAAGATCCTCTTCACTTTGCAATCCGCTATGGTCATGGTGATGACCAAGGCATCGTCATGCGGGGTTTGTACCCCTTCCAGATCATCATCTGAGAAGGAGATAACCATCCCCATCTTCACCTTCTTGTTCGGCCATTCTGCCATATGGACGCTCCTCGCGTAGGCCTTCGCCTTCCTGGCAGAGACCGAACTTTCTCCAGCGGCCGGGCCTCCACAGATGGTTGCTATAACTCTGATCAGGCTCTTATTCTCCTCTCGAGGACGACGGTCAGCTTCCTCGGGTGTCTGGTTCCTTCGCTGTTCTTGATTGCCTCTGCGGGCGAGCCCCCTTCTTTCATAATAGCCTCCACCATCTCTCCGACGGTTATCCCTCCGGCCGTTACCATCTGGGGCCACCTCCTTCTCCCGGTCTACAAATCTGCCCAGGTATCCCCTTCTGATCATTCCTTCTATCTCCCCCTTGAGATGCCAACAGTCCTCGGTATCGTGGCCATGGTCTCTGTGGAAGTGGCAATATCTGTCCCCATTGCGTCTTTCGGGGTGTCGCCCCATCTTTCCTGGCCACTTCATGGCCCTGGCATCTGGGGAATCTTTTATCTGCATTAACACCTCTGTTTGCCTTCGGTTCAGGGGTGCGTACCTCTCAAACTTCCTTGGTGGACTGGGGGCCCGACTGCGCTCGGACTTTCGTCTTTTCCCTTCTTCGATGGGTTTATCATCAACCCTTGAGGGCCTCTTCCTCACCGCCTTCCTTTCGACTTCTTCATCGGCCTGGAGGGTTTCTTCCATCTGGATGTACTTATCGCATCGCGCCCTCAGCTCGGTCAGGTCTCTAGGCGTATGCTTCGCCAGGGACCTCTTCAACTCCTTGTCCTTGACGCCTCCTAGCAGGGCCGTGAACTCCTCCTTTGGGTCTAGGCCCTGATTGTGATCTTTTCTTGTTTGAATCGCTTCATGTAGTTCCGCAGCGATTCCCCTTCTTGCTGTTTGATGTTGGTTAGGTTCAACGTAGTCTTCTGGAGGGGCTGACTACTAGAGAATCCCTTCACGAAGAAGTAACTCAGGTCGCTGAAGCTGTGGATCGACTTTGTCGGCAGTCGGTTGTACCACAGCCTCGCCGCCCCCTTGAACGTCAATGGAAGGGCACGGCACATAATATTTTCCGAGACGCGATGGAATTGTATGGCGACCTTAAAACCTTCCAAGTGATCGACGGGGTCCCCTGACCCGTCATAAGTGTCATACTTGGGCAGGCAAAAACCGACCGGGAGTGGGTCCCTCATGACCTCGTCAGCTAGGGCCGTGTCATTGGTGAGGTCGGGCTCGCGGTTCCCCGTCTGGTTTTCTGCCACCTTTCTGATCTCGTCCTTCAGGTCTAAGATCATCCTCTTTAATCCCGAGTCCTCGGACCTCTGTTTGTCTACTTGGTGTTGATCCCCATGCGGGTCTCTGGCGGCGCGTCGTGTCCTACTTCGGGGCGCGGGACTCTCCCTTGCTCGACTTCGAGTTTCACGATCGGCCCTTGTTGATCCCGTACTGCTTCGATCTTCATCTCGAGCCCTCTCAAACTAGACGTGGGGACCTGGGGGTGCTCCGCCGGTCCTGTGGGAGACAGCTTTGGAGACCTCCCTCATAGTCTCGGCCATCCGGTTATATTTGTCCCGAAGGTCTTCGAACTGCTGCCTCGTCACGTACTCCTGGGCTGTGGGAGGCTGATGGTCGCTGCCTTCACGTACTGAATATCCAGCCGAACGTTGGTATCTGACGGACACTTCCCGGTCGTCATGGCCCCTTTCTCGTCCTATCTCCGCCGAGGGAGGAAGCTCCCCTGAAGGTTCTTCCCCCATGTCTATGTTGGACGTCGCTCTCATCCTCTTTTGGTTATAGGTTCTCCCCACCATTACCGTCGTTCCCACAGATGGCGCCAATCTGTTGCTGCCAAAAATACCCCGCTAGTCGAACCTACACAAACACAGACAACGGAGGCCCGGAGCTTTGTCCAGGGTTAGTCCTCCGACGCTCAAGTCAGGGTCGGCCACACAGTTCGATAAGGGAGTGATGGTGAGGGTATCAGAACTTACCTCCCCCTTTCTCCCGTGCCTTCTTATATAGCTCTTAGGGTTTAGGGTTTTTCCCCCCTTCTTCCCTCTTAGAGTCCCACTCGAATACGTCCATCCTTCTGGGGGGAATATTCCCCTCATGCAGATGACGTGATCCCGCGTGATTTCGCGAGCGTGCCTCGGTGATTGAGCGTGCTTGAGTGTGAGTGGTTTCTTGGAACCTTCATCTGGCGGAGGACACGTGTCTCAGAGGCGACACGTGTCATTGCCCCCACCGAGAGGTCAGTTTGGCTATATCAGGTTGGATGGAAAAAGGGATGGATAAGATAACTAGAGCCATATCATTTGGCCACCAATGAAAGATAATGCTAGCATTCCAAGTGTGAGATGAATGGTTGATGAGTTCAGCAATAGAAGAAGGGGCTTTAGGAAAAAGAGGAGAAAAAAAGTAGATGAAGGTTTGAAATTGAGAATTCAGTTGTCTAACCAAAGATTGATATTATGTTCATCTCCAGCTTGAAAAAAGAGGTCTTTGAGGAGAAGAGATTTAGCTTTGTATATGGATTTCCAACCCCAAGAGGCAAAAGGAGAGCAAGAGGAATGTAGAAAATTAGTATGTGGCAAATATCTGGATTTCATGAGTGAACCGCAAAAAGATTGAGAAGGATTCAATAGCTCCCTAGTTTTCCTAGAGAGAACGGCAATATTCATGTTGTAAGAAAGCTTAAGGCTTAAACCCCCATATTTCTTCGATCTGCAAATGGATTTCCAATTGATAGTATGAATCTAGATTTATCTCCATTGGACCAAAAGAAGTTGCAACTAATGGAGTCGAGTTTGTGATGAACAATTGATGGAAGGAGGAATCAAGACATAAAATATTGAGTATATGAAGAAAGGGTAGATTAGATAAGCATTAATTTTCCAGCTAAACTTAGGAGCTTAGTTTTCCAATCCTTGAGTCTCCCATTAACACGATAAAGAAGATCGGAGCAATGTGTTTTGGATATTCTACTGTGTAGGAAAGTGATTCCTAGATAGATATCTTGAGCAGATGTAGAATCTATTAAACAAGATTCACTTAGAAGCCGAGGAAACATTCGATTTGAAGTGTGTTCAAGATTTACTGATATTAAGAAGTTATTCCGACAAAGAGCAAAATTTAGAAATAATTTTTTCTTTTGGTAGAAATAAAGAGAGGATTCATGTGGAGTAGCTCGGCCAAGTTTTCCTTCGGGCTTATTAAAAAAATAAAAAAGAAGTCCAATTCTTTATTCCTCGATTATTGTTCAATTTTCACTACGTGTGCCACACCAATGGTGGTGGAAATTTAGGGTTTATTCAAAATTTCAAACTCGGCGCTCTTCTTCGACCAAGCCTCAATGTAAGGGTGTTAATGGGTTTGGTTTCGGTTTAAACGGTTTGGTTCACATATATTTTGGCCGAAACCAAAACCGCACCATTTACTAAACGGTTGTACTTTCTAAAACCGCAACCATTTAGTAAACGGTTTTGATTTTCACGATTTTTAAATGGTTTCTGTTTCACTATTTTAAACGGTTTCGATTTTGGATTATTCCATACAGTTTCTAAACGGTTAGCAATCAGTTTGCTAGTTTATTCGCATGTTTACTAAAATTTCTTTTGGTGATAAATGATTCAATATTGAGAATGTAAAATGCAAACCATTATGTTTTGTTAAGACAACCAAATAACTAAGCAAAAGAAAATATTTTGATAGAAACTATTCTTAAGCGCATCTAACAAGTCAGTAAGTAATGCTTATAGTAGAGATTTTCTTCTTCTCCCCCCCTAAATAATGTATTATAATATTGAAAAATATATATTTAATATGTCATTTTATAACCAAAAATTGCATTTTTATCGGTATACATTCTACTTAATTCGTTGGATTAATTTAATCGGCATTCCAAACAATGAATAAGCTACATCTAGAATTACTTGCAGGCTTGTAGCACTCAATCTTTGAATCAAATGAGATACTAATGATATTTTGCAACCACATTATTTAATTTTTAAATGGGTTAATTGGATCAGTTTTGACGGTCTAAACAGTTCGATTTTCATGGTTTCAATTTGGTTCGAAACCAATGGGTTAAACGGCTTGGTTCAATTTCATCCCATTTAGCTAATCGGCGTAAAACTTGAAACCATAACCAAACCATTTACTAAACGGATTTGTGATTTCGGTGTAAATGGCTCGGTTTAATTTCGATAAACGGTTACGGTTTCAAATTCACATCCTTACCGCAATGGCTACTTACAGGCAAAATTCCAAGAAAGGTGATAGAGTCAGGTGAAACACCTTTGCCTTCCATTCGAGAGAACAATGCCATCGCATCCAAAGCAAGCCTTGTAATTCCATTCTCGATAATCAATTGTTGTACTCGCTTGCCCTCGCAGAGAGCTCCAATTCGAGCACACCCTAGAGAGAACTGATGAGAATTGATGAAATTTAAGAGAAGCATCTGAGGGAATACACTCAATGCATCCTTTGGGCGACCGTTTCTAACAGCACCAGCTATCATCAAGTTCCAAGAAACCACATCCCTGTGCGACATTTGCTTGAACACCCAATTTGCATTGTCAAATTCTACACTCTTCATATAACCATCGATGATTAAATTTCCAGACAGGGGATCGGTACCCAATTCTGGAGGGTAGCCACCTCCTAAGAACAAGAAGTGAGAAGAGAATTTAGTATTTTTTTTTTTTTTATTCCTACCATCGTCCCTTGTTTTACTATTTAACATCCCATCTCATTACTAACAACCACTCCTAACAAACTTCTAATCTCCTAACAGCCTCTCTAACTAACAACACCCTTATGTAAGACAATTATAACTAACAGCAACTTTCTTTTTTAAGACAAGCCATAGATCTTGTTCTCCTCCTATTACTCCTGCATAAAGCTATTGCTGCTGTACTGTTCACAACATTCCTGATGTTTTTATTTATAGCACCCTTATAGATGGTTTTTGTCAAACAGTCAAATTTAAAGGAGGCTTTCAAGTTATATGTGAGGATGTTAAAAAGTGGGATTGCACCAAACAAAGTCACATACACAAGCCTTATTAGAGGACTGTGCAAGCTTGACGGGATCAATGAAGCCTTGAATTTGTTCAAGGAAATGAAAGAAAAGGACTTGATGCTAGATGGAATTTGTTACACAGCAATTATCGCTGGTTTTTGTAAAATTGGAAACTTGGGGGAGGCTTGTGACCTATTCTCTTTGATGCCGAGGAGGGGCCTGGTCCTGATATTTTTATTTATAGCACCCTTATAGATGGTTTTGTCAAACAGTCAAATTTAAAGGAGGCTTTCAAGGTGTATGCAATGATGTCAAAAAGTAGAATTGCACCAAACAAAGTCACAGACACAAGCCTTATTAGTGGACTGTGCAAGGTTCAATAAAGCCTTGAATTTATTCAAGAAAATGAATGAAAAGCATTTGATACCAGATGGAATTTGTTACACAGCAATTATTGCTGGTTGTTGTAAAATGGGATACATGGAGAATACTCGTATCCTTTTTGAAGAAATGGTACAAAATGGTGTTTTTCCTGATGTACCTGTCTGGTTGATGTGTATTGCAAATCAAGCTAGATGGAAATAGCTCAGCAGTGGTTTAGTGAAATGAAAAGGCATGAAGTGACTCTTAATGAGGGAACATATACTACACTCATCGCTGCATTCTGCAGACTTGGTTAAGAGGATAAAGCTCGTGAGTTATATAATGAGATGATGAAGGTGGTTTTGTTGCCAGATGATGTTACCTATTTGGTTCTTTGGTCAGATGATGGTAGACTACAAAGGTTAGGCAGCGAAGGGAATGAAGCATAAACGAAATGACTTTCTGACCTTACAGACCAAACTCGACAGGTTACAAGGTCACTTCCAGCACCTCATATGGTTGCTCTGGACTTATTGGACCTTATAAACCTTGAAGAGGCATATAATGAGATAAGGATGAAGGGTTTGGTGTAGAGCAATGTATACATGTTCTGTCTTTTTGATCAATTTCCATCGGTAGTTAATCCATTATACCCATCAAGTAGATGCTTTGTGTTTCCTACTCTTTGTGTTTCTGTTTAGATCCATGAAAAAGAATTGGAATTTGCTTGAAACATACATACATGTAAGCTCTATCGTCATTATCTTATAAACTGTGTTTTGCATTCTGTTCTATAATCGATGATTGGAACTGGTGATGGTTATTGTACATAATGTAGACTAGGGTAGGGCTAACCAAGTCTCAATCTGCAGTAACTTTCAAACCAAAGAACAACTAAACAACCACCACAACAATCCACAGTAGGCTAGTAGTAAACTGAGATAACATAGTATAATTTTGATAGTCTAAATCAATAATTCAGGAACACTATAACTAGTTAACAACCAAGGAATTAATGACTCAAATCACCAAACTAAAAGGCTAAACAATAGGCTATATAATCCAGCAGCCCTTAAGAAAGACAAAACAAAAACTAGAACTCAAATATGGACAGACATCACTATCGGCCTGAATTGAAGAAAATTTCATAATAGCTGAACCAATGGTCTGATCCGCCTAAGATTGGGATCGAATTCTCTTTTGGATGGGTCTAACACTTGATCCAAATTATAGGACCATCAGGTGTCTAGAACTCCCAAAACAATTAGGGGCGATAGGAGATAAAATAGAGAATCTCAAACCCAGAATTCTGTAAACAGATCAGAGCACTTACCTGAGATGCTGAATGAGAATAAGAGCAATAAGAAAAATCAGAAATAAGGAGGATCCACTCGGAACTCTCACCACAGAGTGTCAACTGGATCAGACACTAGTCCCTAGACCTTGATTAGACACAAGGAAACCCTAATAGAGGCCAGCGGCAGCAGCAGCAGCAGCAGCAGCTTGAAACTTTTCATTAATTTAAATCGTTGGGCATTTTGTATGAGCCCTTCTTTTTTTATAATGATGGGGGGGAGGGGGGGGGG
>NC_056558.1:14028828-14048433 GCF_013358625.1 Macadamia integrifolia | reverse complement strand
GGGAGGAGTGTTTACAAAAATAGAAACTCAAAAGCTTCTAAAAATTGAGTTACTAAACTACTAACATGTAGTTACTAAAACTGAAAATTGTAAACAACTAAAATTAGAAACTCTAAATGTTGGCCCATCTCGAGGCCTATTCTTCCTTTTACTGGAGAATTGATTTGGGTTGACATGACCTTCTCTGGACCTTATATCTGTGATACTGTTAGAAAATTGGCCTTCTTTGCTACTGTCAACCATATTTGGATGGAAAGAAACATCCGTAAATGGTCATCCAATTTGGAATGCCATCTCCTTTGATGTAACTGTCAAAATCCAGTACCTCCCCAAAAATCGTGTTCCTAGCTCCCCCAAGAGCAGACATATCATTGCCTCTTGGAACCTCCAAGTTGATATCATCCCCTGTGCCTGCACTCCCTTTTTCTGTAGCACCTCCCCTTTTGGGCGGTTGTTCTGCTTTTCGCTAATCCAGTTTTGGATCTGTTGGTTGTATGTTTTTTCTTTGCTTCTTGTTGCTAGCCGAGTCTAGGCCCCCCCCCCTTTTCCCCCTGTACTCCTCCTCTTGGTAAAAGAATTATTTATTCACCAAAAAAAAAAAAAAAATTAGAAACCAACTAAAAGTAGGAATTAGAAACTAATTAAAGGACTAAAATTAGAAACTAACTAACAATCTAATAACCCCCATCACTAGCCCATATGTGGGCCTTTATGAACCAGATCTGGTTGACCTATTCAGCCACATGGGTCAACCCTATTCTTCCTCTTATAATAGACCTTTGGTGCTGCATAAGTAAATAATAGATAGAGTGTCACACCCCACTCCCAGTAAACCTAACTTACCATTAGGAATACCGGTGATGTGAGTAAGATGCGTACCCGTCTTACAACCTACTAGAATCTCTAATAGAAGTAACTTAACATAAACAATCTTACAACTCAAACCAGACCAATTTCAGTGGAATCAGAATATAATAGAGGAATCATAATTAAAATGGGGGAAACATCTAATGATATCATATATATAAATATCAGAGTTATTCCATTACAATTATCCATGACTTATAAATAATAAGTCAAAAAATATACTATTCACAATTTGGTATCAGAATAACAAAAATACGTCGAGCATCTCATGATGTCACATATGCATAGTAGTCGTAAGCATAGTCTTGGTCATGCTCCCCCACTTCCGGCATCCACCAGTCGCTCACTCCGTACTCGGGTATGGAGGATAGAGAGTCACAAGCCATAGGCATGACAGTATCTGCATCATCATCTAGAAGGGGGCATATACATGGGGTGAACTTCCAACTTGCTCAGTGAGGGGTGGGGTTCATGCACAACTAAGCACAAACATTTACATATGTAATATTCCATGATGACATGAATGCATAAATTAAACACATAGTCCATGATGCGAATGATGCAATTCATTTGATCATTAAACCACCTAACAATACAACTAATCTGGTAAATGCTATTACGGCACATTAGGTTGTATCCCTAGTCTCGAAACCGCCATCAATTACACAACAATATAAGCCCTAGCCGTGATTAGGAGCCTGTCGATTCTGGGATGCATCCATCGTTCACCCAGCAAACCCCTAATAACCCCCTCCTAGCAGTCATGGCACCAGGATCACCATCGACCACTTTGGACTGATTCCCGCCTTCGATAACAATCACATCCTACCACGGGTGTGGCATTCCGAAAAAGTTCATCGAACATACCACCATTGAGTTGTCCAACACCTTATCCCCTGTAGGCAAGGGGACGTAACATGGGGAATGTCACATAATCACAATATCCTACATGCCTTTCATAATGATACAATTAGTATGGACCACACGACACCAGGATCACCATTGGCCATGAAGCGGGTCCATTTTTAAGTATAGTCCCGGGGTACACGATACCGGGATACCATCGACCACAAGGTATAAACCACAACTATATACCTATTCTAGCATACAAATCAGTTGAGTATGGACTACGCAACACCAGGATTCCCATCGGTCACGAAGCATATCTATTTCTAAATGCAGTTATGGAGTATACGATATCGGGAAACCATCGGCCACAAAGTGTAATCCACGACTACATCTAATCTACTGCACATAATCAATGCATGAATGCAACATCCATACAACAATCACGGTGTCGGAACCACCTCGGCCACACCGGATTCTGTCTCACAACGTACATTCCATATTGTTTCCATCACAATATAACATGTCAAAGAACATCGTCATCATTTAAGCAATTTAAATAATCATGTGAAAATCCTACACATGCGAGTAGTTTTATAACAATTAAACAATCCCAAAATAAAAGTCAACCATCCCTCACCATGTTTAAGTTTGAATGGATCAGGTTCCAAGTACGGCCACCAGGTGTTCAATTCAATTTTGGCCTTGGGGTATATACGCACTCTCTGTCCTAGGCACAAAAGCAATCGGGTGTTATTGCATGTCAGAAACATCGGGGAGGAACCATAGGGTTTACTCCCAAAGGAGTCAGACACTATCAAACCTGTATAGTATAGGTCACTGGATTCAATCACCGAAAATAGGGTTGGAACCCACCGGATTCATCAAGTGTGAATCTTGTGGTGTAAATAGAGAGATCATAAAAGCTATATCCCCATCGGAAACAACCCACCAGATTTAGACCCAAGTGTTTTCAGTGGCTATTCCTGATGGACACATAGAAGTGTGCCCATAGATTTGGGGCTTTTCGGATCGGGCCCTATTGCTGGGATTTGGTCCATGGAGTTTTTAGGGAGTGTTCCTAGCATCATTTTAAGCTAAAGAAATGTCGATTCCATCAGGCCATTTGGGAGATACATCGATTGACCGATCAAAACCCTAGATGGTCATTTTATCACAAGTGTTGCCGGAGCTCCCTGGACTTCGTTTGAGCTCGAGAATCACACTGGGGAGGTGAAATACGTATTCACCAAGCTTGGGGAGGTTTGGAGGCCAAGATTTACATCCATATTCACTTTATCCTAGCTCAAAATGAAAAGAGAGAATGGTAAGAGAGGTGGCACTTACCTCCGGCAAGGATTCCAACAACTAAGCGGGCAGCCAACACCAATATGAGCTTCCTTCCTCCTTCTTCCTTTCTCTTCCCCTTTCTCCTCTTCTTTCCCTCTCCCACATTTTGTACAAGTGAGAGGTGAGAAAAGAACTCACCTCTCCTATTTATACCAAGTTATGTCCTAAGGGCCTATTTGGTTGGTCCTAGTTCGGTCCAAGTAGGTTAATCCTGTATTCGGGACACGCGGGCCCATCTCCATAGGCTCATATGAAGTACAAGTCATGAGGAAGGTGTCGAAGAGTGTGTCATCATCCGAGGCTATTCCCGATGTGGGCAGTGGGGTCCATAGGCATCAGAACCAGTTTAGCAGCACAAGTGGCCACTAGATTCATCCCATTGGATCCAGGCCCAGGTGCTTCCGGTGCTCTATTTTCAATGGTCAAGACAGTTATGTGTCTTGACTGCTTTCTATCTCCAAGTTAGTCTTGCACGGGTAGTTGCCCTAGGTTGTGTACATGAGCTTCTAGCAGTTTTGGTGTGTGTTGGGATTCGAGTGTAGGGTGTCGGATAACTTACTGTCTATGATCGAAAGGCTTGAATCGCCTCTAGTTGGATAAGCAGGAGATGCACTGGAAAGTGGGATCATCCCTCCCTCTGTGGCAGCGAGCTGCCGCGAGCCAAAACTCGGTGGTGTTGGCCTGAGACCTATCACCACAGTTCAAATTAGGTCGTTTAGGGCACAAGTGTAACATTCCCCCCACCTTATAAGAATTTCATCTTCAAAATTGAACGTACCTGGTAAGGCGAACAATCTAGGGTAGTACTTCATCATTCCATTTTTTCGCTCCCAGGATGCTTCCTGTTCTGGGTGATTCATCCATTTTACCTTGACGAAGGAAACGGTGCGGTTTTGGAGAACATGGTCCTTTCGGTCAATAATCTTCTCGGGATACTCCACATAGGCAAGATCCTTTGTCTTTTAGCTTTGACTTGCTGGCATATAAGGCACCTTGCCACATGTATGGCCACATCATTCTTCATTCCCTTCCACCAGTAGGAACCCTTTAAGTCCTTATATATCTTAGTGCTGCCGGGGTGAATAGAGTATGGGAAGTTGTGAGTCTCCCTCAGAATAGTATCTCTCAAGTCACCATCACTAGGCACACACAACCCTACCTTTGAATTTAAAAATATGCCCTTCGGTTATGGAGAAATCCGGGTCCTTCTGGTTTCCCTCCTTGCAGTCAACTATCAATTTGTGTAACTCTGCATTAGTACCTTGAGTTGTAGTAATTCTATCCACTAGACTAGACAGTACCACCAATGTCGATAGTGACAAGGTGACAGCTTCCACCAATAACTCCAAATCTAGCTTCTTAGCTTCTTCTAAGACATCCATACCTTAAGGTTATGGTTTCAAGTATGTGGTACATTTTATATTATACTATGAATGTCATACATTAGGATTATATTTCTTATGTTTTTTGCCTTGAGGCATTTTGTATATCTGGGATAAGGTATAACTTGCTTGACATTTAAATATATATATATATATATATATATGACTTCTTCTATGCCTCCACCTGTAAAAGCAAACTGCAAAATTTACAGAAAGAGTTGTACTAAATAAATAACTACGTATGGGAAAAATATTGGAAGAGAATTTTTCAAGTGTCAAGAATCTTGTAACTATTTCATGTGGGTGGACCAACTACATTAATGTAAATGTGGAAAAGGTCAATGCAAAATATGAGCTGCGACGAAAGGTCCAAACAAAGGATAATTTTTTTTATGTTGCCCAAACTCAACTGGAGTAACATTATTTCCATGATTAACTTGTACTTATAGCAAAATTTAAAACCTTTTTTAGATTGATAATAAATTTTAATTACCCAAATCATATTTATTTATCAATATAGGCTGATAACCGTGGATGTGGTATGTTTGTATAGTTGAAAGATGAAACACATATCTCTACCATACAACATACATTAGGTTCGTCACGATGTTCGGAAACATCAATGTTAACGCCAACAACATCTACATCACCATCCACTTCAAACGAATATATGAAAGGATATCTAGAAGGGACAATTAAAAGGTTAGAGGACCAAACGAATATGTTGAAAGATGTCCTCAATGCACTCAAGTCTTTAGAGATGAACAAAAAGTGAAAAGAATGATTATGTAAAGACACTTGCTGTGCTCCATTGACATATTGGAGAGATAAAGAGGGAGGAGTGGTGAGAGATATAAGGAAGAGAGCAACCTTGTAGGTGTTTATATAGATAGGAGTTTTGATTACTCTACTAAACATAGTATTATTAGATAAATTATTCTAATTTTTTTGTTCTCTTATTCTCTTTTAAATGCTCCAAATGGGAACTTCTAATCAAGAATCATTGACATATCCAATGGCATAAATCAAGGAGTTACCAGTCTGTGAACAAGATTAGCTTATGAGTTTGCCATGGTTACCGTTTTACAATGCACATGAAAATATGGGAAAAGAGGCAATAGAATAAAACACGGTTTATGTTCTAGAACAAGAGAGATGGTAAAGAGGTAATGGAAAAGAAAAAGGGTTTTATTCCAGAACAAGAGAGATAGTAAAGAGGTAATGGAATAAAAAATGGTTGAGATAAGAAGTAGAGAAAAGGGAAACTGAAGAAACTCCCTTGCCGTCTTTGTGATTCATATAGCACAAGTTTTTCCTACACACACACACATCCAGTTTGGTGCAATAGCATTCTCTATTGAAGGTGCCCTTGCAATAGTATCCTTCGAAGCAAAGTATGAGCTTCAATGAAAGGTTCAAACAAATGACAATATTTTTTATGTTGCCCAAACTCAACTGAGGTAACGTTATTTCCACGATTGACTTATACTTACAGTAAAATTTAAAATATTTTTTAGTTTAATATCAAATTTCAATTACCTTAATCATATTTATTTGTTAATATAGGCTGATAACTATGGATCTGGTATATTTGTATAGTTAAAAGATGAAACACATATCTCTACCATACAACATACATTAGGTTCGTTACGATGTTCAGAAACATCAACATCAACGTCAACAACATCTACATCACCATCCACTTCAAACGAATATATGAAAGGATATCTGGAAGGGACAATTAAAAGGTTAGAGGATCAAACAAATAAGTTGAAAGATGTCCTCAATGCACTCAAGTCTTTAGACATGAACGAAAAGTAAAAAGAATGATTATATAAAGAATGATTATGTAAAGACACTTACTGCATTCCATTGACATATTAGAGTGATAAAGAGGGAGGAGTGTTGAGATATACAAGGAAGAGAGCAACCTTGTAGGTGTTTATATAGATAGGAGTTTTGATTACTCTACTAAACATAGTAATTATTACATAAATTATTCTTTTTTTTTTTTTTTTTTGTTCTCTTATTCTCTTCTAAATGCTCCAAATGGGAACTTCTAATCAAGAATCATTGACATAACTAATGGCTTAAATCAAGGAGTTACCAGCTTGTGGACAAGATTAGCTTATGGGTTTGCCATGGTTACCATTTACAATGCACATGAAAATATGTGAAAGAGGCAATGGAATAAAAAACGGTTTATGTTCTAGAACAAGAGAGATGGTAAAGAGGTAATGGAACATAAAATGGGTTATATTCTAGAACAAGAGAGATAGTAAAGAGGTAATGGAATAAAAAATGGTTGAGATAAGAAGTAGAGAAAAGGGAAACTTAAGAAACGCCCTTGCCATCTTTGTGATTAATATAGCACAAGTTTTTCTTACGCACACACATCCGAATATGATAGGATTCAATCCCACGACCTCCTCTTAGGAGCTAGTTCTTCAAGCAAAAGCTGTCACCACTAGGCTTAGCTAGTGTTCATATTCGTATAGCACAAGTTGTTGAGATAAAGAAGAAAAAAAGGACATCTGAAAGCTAGGGGGACCTGCATGGATCCCAAGGTCCTCCCAACCATCGCATGCGCTCTAGAGGGGCTGAAGGGTTAGAGAGGATCCAGACGTAGAACAAAAAGAGTTGGGGATTTGTCTTTTTGGAATGCCAGAGCCCAGAGCCCACTCCATGTTCCAGGCCAAGGTTTTTATTGTGAAAGAGCATTTAATTTAATAATAAAAGATGCTTGTATGTAATTGATTAAAATCAAAACGTTATGTTGATGCCATTGTGAATACTCTTATTGTCTCCCATGCTAGTGTAGGCCACACAACCAGGTAGCTTTTAGGATTAGACAATTCAACATTATAGGTTGGAAATCAAATTATGATGTCGCATTCATGTCAACTCATTTGTCATGTTTAATAAGCAGATCATATCTAGCTATCTCAATTCACTTAACCTCTTGCCTCCATGAGCTATTGATCATATCAATTACATGGAGAACTCCTACCCTTCAAGAGGAAAATTTTCAATGCCTCTCATCTTTATTTACTGATCTTGAATGGATGTTAAAAGGTTGAAGAAGAATTTTGGTTGCAAAAATTGAAACATTCTTACGTTAGCCAAGGGGACAGAAATATCATATTCTACCATCCAATCTCAAAGATAATAATAATAATAATAATAATAATAATAATAATAATAATAATAATAATAATAATAATAATAATAATAATAATAATAATAATAAAATAAAATGGTGGTAAATCCTTTTAGGTCTCTTTATTATGACTTCCAACCCTCAGGACCCATCATTCCTAACTTCTCTTTTCTTTGGAGGATGACTATCTCTGCCCAAAACCCCTTAGAGGAAGTGAAAGAGTCAGTGCTCATTATAAGGAGTCTTAAATCCCCTGGCCATGATGGTGTTCCAGCCTTCCTCTATAAAAAATGCTGGGATTTTTCTATTTTAATGTCCTCAAATTTGTCTTGGACTTCTTACCTCTCTGACCCTACCAAGGGGCACAAATCATACTCTTCTTGCTTGGATCCCAAAAAGAAGGATAAGGCTTGTAGACCTGAGGAGTATAGGACCCATCATTGATCAGTCTGTGTATTAGCCTATAAAATTATTAAGATCTTAGCTCGTCGCCTTAGGACCATTCTTCCTCCATTCATCTCTCCCTTTCGAACAGCTTTCATTGAACTTCCTCAAATCTCTTACAATATCATCATTGCTGGAGAAGTGGAACATTTCAGGAAGCAGAGTAAAAGTATAGTTGGATGGGTTGCATCAAGCTAGATATGTCCAAGGGGTATGATAGAATAGAGTGGGGCTATTTAAGAGTTTTGTTCCAATTCTTAGGTTTCTCTGAGAAGAGGAATGAACTAATTAGTGTTCTCATATCTTCTGTTTCCATTTCCATTAAACATCGAGTGAGTAGAAGTTAACTATTTTGAAGTTTCTAGAGGAATACGACAAGGCTGTCCTTTAAATCCTTATCTTTTTATCCTTGCAATGGAAGGACTATCAAGGTTGTTGAACATCTTTAGGGAGGGGAATTGTTTTAATGGAATAACAGTTTCTCGATTAGCTCTAGAAATCACTCACCTGTTTTTTCATAGATGACACTCCTATTCTATCAAGCATCAAAGGTGATATTAGAACCATTCTGGTTGTTCTGGGTATGTTTCAAAGCATAGAAAATTACCACTAATTTTACTGTAGTCTTTTTGGTAAACTTACCTTTCTAATTCCAAGAGAACCATTTGCAAAATCCTAGATATGAGAGAGATGCCCCTGAGCACCTTGTAATCTAGGGGCTCCCCTTTGCAAGTGTAGATCAAAATCCTCTTGCCTATCTAAAGTTCTTGATAGGTTCAAGGTAAATTGGCACCATAGGAAGCCCCACTTCTATCCCTCGTAGGTCGAACCATACTAATCAAATCTGTATTGCAATCTATCCCTACTTCCCAATTGTCTCGTTTCCTTTTTCCCAAATTTTTCTGTAAGAAACTGGATGGGATTAGGGCCAGCTACTGAAGGGAGGAAGCCATTGATTCCTGAAAATTATCTCTCATCAGGTGGCATGATTGTTGCACTCCTAAAGCCATAAGGGGGTTCTTAGATCTCTTTTTCACTCACCTCTGGTTTAAAAAATTTTGAGAATAACCATTTCTATACATACTCATGACTCATGAGTAGGAGTGTCAATTTCAAGCCCGCACTAGTAGGCCCAATCGAGCCTGACATGTTTATGGTCCGATCTAGACCGGCCCAATTAATAAACGAGCCCGACACATTTATAAACAGGTAGTACACAGTGCAGCCACCTAGCCTGACGGGCGCCCGACTGGCTCAACACATTTATATGCCTCATTTGAACCGACTCCTTTAAGCCCGACCTAGCCCGACCCTTTTAATACTACTTGTATATTTTTATATTTTTTGTAATGCTATATGTATTTAGTGCTAAGGCTATGTGACATGTACAATTGATATGGTGCTAACTATTATATGAACATTCATATTTTTTATGCATAGTTTAATTGATTTGAACTTACTAAACTTGGGTTAAGTAGAAAGTTTAATTGATTTGAGTTTCATGGGTTAAAGATCAAGTACCTTAGTAATTTAGTTACTTTGTCCATCTTTGACTTAATCCATTTTAATTATGGAATCGTTTTCTTTGCTATGCCCATCTTTGTCTCATTTTATTGGTATTCTTCTTCAAGCACATTTAAGAGACCAATTTTAAAAAGGATCTGTTTAAAGCCCGTTTAAAGTTAAATAGGTCTATAACCCGATTAAAGCCTAATTAGGTCCATTTATGGTAGCCTGATTAAAGCTCGAAACCAACCGCCCGATTATTAACTGTATCATGCCCGTGCTAGCTAAGCCCTTTTAGATAAACGGGCGTTCACGGTGCAACCCTAGAAATTAGCCAAGCCCGACTAAACCCGACCAAGACCAGCCCGGCCTGGCCGCTTGACACCCCTACTCATGAGGATTACCTTATCTGCCATTTCTCTAGATCAGGTAGACCTTCTACTAAAATAGAGGCTTAGTTCTTTATTGTTCAGTGACCTTCCTTATCCTCTCAAAGAGAAAAACTAATATTCAACTGCTTATTGAAATTTGGTCTTCACCCCAAGTTTAATTTTTTTTTTCCTTTCGAAACTTCTTAACTAGGGTATATTGACTAAGGCCAATCCAGCTCCTTTTCTGAAGCTGGAAACAATCTATCCTTACTGTCTGCGGAGATGGAAACGGATTGGCACCTTTTCTTCTCCTGTTCCATTTCTAAACAACTTTGAACAGCATGTATCCTTGGGTTAAGATCTGAGAATCTCCAAGGGAATTCCATATTATCCAAGCTGTCAACACTTGCTTCCAAACTGGACATGTACTTTTAAAATTTCAAAATTTTCTTCTCAGTATTTGCTATCACTTGCTATTTCATTTAAAAAGCTCAAAATCATAAAATCAGCCAAGATTGACAGTTCAAGTCTGAACTAGCCATGACAAATATTAATAGATGGTTGAAGGATGTTAATATGTTTCACCAACCCCTGTTGTCTTTACCACAACCAACAGGTTTAAACACAGATCCTAAACTTTATTGGATCAACTACCAAGAGCGTACTCCAAGTACATCTAACACTGTGTCTCAGATGGGAGCCTCACATTCATTTGAAGCAGGATGGGCTGCTGTTATCTTTCTTAATGGAACCTTTTGTCTGAGAGATGGACACATGTTTCACCAAGAAATGAAGTGGGTATGTTTTAAAAGGAATTCAAAGGAGGAGGTTGTGGATGAGAAGTGAGAACCTTGTTCCTACTTTTTATTGGCATATGAAAGACTTGAAATTTGGGGTAAATCATTAATTTACCAATTAATTTTTTGGATGAGTAGTTCAACAAACCATTAAAAGTTGAGCTAATACACTAGACCTTATGAAGGAATCTATCAAATCTGATTAGTTTCTCCACATTATCATCATTGCTACTTAAAAGGACCAAATTACAAATCATATTTTAGAAATGGATAAGATATTACACCAGATAGAAGCACCTTTGTAACACCCTGCATTTTGGAAACTAAAAATTGAATAAATTAGCAGAAAATTTTGAAATAGAGAATGCCTAAGATAATTACGACTACTGTATGGAGCATCAATTATGCTCTTCTCAAAATGTGCTCTTGACGATACAAGGACATGACACGGAAGAATCTACCTTGTCAGTTTGGTTTATGGTATTCTCTGTGGTTCTAGGACATAAATTCGAGTAGACAAACACCACTTAATGGCTAGTGTAAAATGAACAGCGCAGGGGCAATTTGTGGGTATTTACTTTAAACAGTCCAAGATCTATCACAATGAATTCTGAACTTCCAGAGAAGCAAGAGAAGAAAATGCAGGGACAGTGTTGCAAGCTCAAAAGGAAAACACTTCTCTTAACTCAACCAAGATGCAACTTCTTTCACTACCAATACCCCTGCTTGCACAAGTATGGGCTTTCCAATTCAAATTGATGGGGTCAGCAACTGAAATTATGAGAACTCTTCTTTATCATCTGGAGGTAGATATTAGAGATATGGACATATCAAAAAATTAAATTTCTTGGATAGATCATGTTATTTAACCAAATATCAATATTTTCAACTTCCTATTAGATTAGATTTGTTCCACTGAAGATGTTTTCATCACTTCTATGTATAAAGGGCCGAAGAGGTGAAGTTCCATCTTCTATGTGAAGAAGTGCACTTGTGAAATTGCTGATAGAGTAGTGCGATGTATATGCCCAGTTGAGCTTGAGCACACAGACCAGAATCGCCTCTCTAATTGAGCACATCTTAGAAGTCACTATTTGACAACATATTCATGGTCCTAACTGTAGGCCTCACAAATCTCTGCTCAAAAATTTACCCCACAGAAAACCCTTATTTCACACTTCTTTGTTGTTGAAGGCAAGAATACATGAAACAAGACACTAAAATGGCCTTCAGCAATGATTATGGAATCCTGCTTCCAGTATCACATTCCAACACCCCAGCTGGCTTTATGATCACACTCTAGAAGAATATAGAATCTACTTGATCTGAAACCTCAGAATCAGTTGGACGATTAGAACATAAGCTACGATGAAATAATACCCAGTTTACTTAGAAAAGAGTAATGAATTGATTCTGCAGGAAAAAATATTATAACGAAATATATCTATTTATACGTATATAGCACTACCACATGCATTAGGCTGAGTTGTTATTGAATATATAGCACTACCATAGAGAGCGAGCTAGAATTGATACTATCTCAGTTGGACAGTAAAACACACACACAATCCCAGATCAAGGCCTTTACGAAACAAGCCTGCCTACTCTTGAGCAAGATAACAGGGTAGCCATATGGGCCCATTAGGCTAACCGGTTAGAAGGCCTTTTTCAATTGAGGTGTCCCTTCGCACCTTCTAAAACATAATATCAGAATCGCAGTTAATTTAGAAAGAAACTGGAGATGATCATGAAAGAATCACTAAAATCAAATGGAGTAAGAATGGATCAGCATTCGATTTGAAGAAGTGTAATGTAGACTAGGGTAGGGGTCTAACCAAGTCTCAATTGCAGGAACTTTTCATCAAAAAACTACCCCATAACACAACAACAGTGCAATAACAGAATTAAACTAAATAGGCTAATATCAGTCCAATTGATACCAATAAATCAACTAATTCAGAAACTGAAAAAAACTAGGTTTAAGGACTTAAATCCCCAGCTAATGATACCAATTCAATGAAGAATAAACCAGAAATCAAACATCAACAATCAGAACAACTCAAACCAACATTCTGGACAGAGATTAGAATCGACCAGAACTGGAGAAATACTCATATCTCAAGATCCCCTGGTCTGATTGACTTGAGAACAGGGTCGAACCTCTCTCTTACTACACCCAACAATCAATCGATCAAAAGGGGAGGGCCATCGTCTGGCTGGATCTTCAGATCAGAGTAGGGGCGGTAGGGAGAAATCTGGAGATTTCCAGAACCAGAATTCAATCACAGTTTCAGATCTCTTACCAAATTTGAGGAACCTTGCAATAACCTTGAAAATAAGAAGAAGAACTTGAAGAAACCTCCTGGACTTCACGCCGCAAGGAGTCAATAGGATCAAACACCAAATCCAACACTTTGATCAAATAAAAAACACACTCAAAGAGAAAAAATGCAGAAGCATTGTTTTTTTTTATAAATCATCTTAGCTTTTGGAGGGAATTACAAAATAGAAGGTTCCTGAAAAATGAAACCAAATATTCTCCTAATACAATAGTTACTAAAAACTGAAATTAGAAACTAGTTGAAAAAGGAAACTAACTAGTAATGACTTGACTCCTAAGGAAACAAATATAACTCAAATCAAACCCCACTAAAAAGGAAACTAACTAGTAATCCCGTACTCAGCCTTAGAGCCCCTCTTTTAGGCATATAAAAGTGGTCTATTACAATCAAAACACATAGAATCAAAGGCCCAACATGTATGGAACCCAACCCTAGACTTATTATTAATAAAACAAGCATATTTTGGTGATTAATCTGCATCAAAGTGAAGAACCCTAATAATATCCCATGGAAGGCAGTAATAAAGAAAACAGAAGACGGATTAATTCTCCATTGTCGCTGATTATGGAAGCCTTATAATGTTGCCAAGACTCGCCAATGCCACAAAGGCCTTCCAGCTCGGCCATTAAACAAGGTAAGTAGTTACAGCTAGACATAATAGACAGAGAGAACTAATACGTCGTGAGAAGCCTAATATAGTTAGCGATCTCCAAAGATTGACGACCTTTGCAAGAACAAATAGAGAAGGGGTAGGGAGAAGCAAAAAGAAGAGTGTACCTTGCTCCATTGTTAGCATTGAGATGATCAAAGAAAACAGGAGTGTACCTTACAGGGTCTGGAAGAGGCAAATGTACACAGCCTTACCCTCTGCTTTGTAGGAGAGGCTGTTTCCAAGTTTTGAACTAATGACCAACATGTTGCAATAGTGCAACTTAACCATTGCGCCAAAGCCCAGAGGCTTACCCCACTGCCATCAATAATTCAACAATATCCATAAATCATTCAAAATCTCTAAATAATGAAGATCAATAACATGAAATCCCAAGGCTTAATTAAAACTATCCAAAGGATACCATAATAGAAAAGTTAAGCCTAACGAACCTTTTTCCTAATATGTATGTATATATCAGCTTCCATGTTTATCTCTTGAATGTGCTGTTATATATATCTGTACAAGAGAAAACCCCATCAAAACAGAATTTTTTTTTCGCCTTATTAGGTTTTGAGATGACTTGATATCCAAGAAGTAGGGTACCATCTGGCTTCATGGAAACAACCAACATTCTTGTGGGAAAAGAAATTGAAGCTAGTGAGAAGTGTATGGTATTGAAGATGTCACTTTATAAGGGCTTTGAAAATGTATAATTAGAACCCTAGTTTATAACATGTATGAGTGTATCTCTGCTCAAGCTCATCCTCTTTCAAAAGCAAATTTTCATTTTACATAAACAGCAAACAAGTAATAAGACCTGAGAACATGCCTGATATCTCCTGACCTTTCAAATATCAAAATAGAAATTTCACTAAATATAACATGAGGCAGACATGTTTACTGATAAGAATAGCAAACAAAGATATCAAAAGCCAAACTCACCTACTTAACTATCAAAATACCACAGATGATTAGAGAAACTGACATAAGATTAAATTGGAGTGGGTGTAACCCAAATTGAGGGCGGCCAAGGGAGTCCTCGAGGGTATGAGGGCAATGGCTTAATCCGTCGGTCATCCATATCGAACAAAGAAAATTCAAATTCCTTTCTGGCACCCTCCAAGATATCATGCCAATTTTGATCGGTGAAATATATGCAGTTCCCTTTACATCCAGGAAAATCACTGGCCAAGAAAGATGAAGACGGATCCAAACCCAGAAAAAGCATCCGGTCACCTAAGCTCGTCACCTCAGACCACTCAGCATCTATAGCACCTGAGCTGTTCGTGCTAAAATCCAGCTTATAAACAGCAAACCCAATTGTTCTATAATCATGGTTGTCATCCAAGGTGACCGGCCGACTAATAATCAACAAGTCATCGTTAGATTCTACCAGAGACAAGTCAAAATGAAGACGAACTGAATCTGGAGGTCGCAGTATCTGCTTAAGCTTAACTTCAGGAGTAGAATTTCCATGACTACCAATAACATCCATTATGATAACTTCTCCATCTGTTTTCACAGCAACGATTTTCTCCTTATAGAATATGACATCCGAGTATGAAGAGCTCAAATCAACATAAGAAAAATCTCGTTCCTTTACTGCAGTCCATCTCTTATCTCTGCATCTGCAGAATGCCAATCTGAAAGAATACCCAAGTATAGCTATAGCCATGAAATCAGAAGAAGAGGGACTTGATGACAGCACAAGCTTACTTAGAGAATCTGACCCTTGAAAATGATAAACAAATTCAGAGAAGGATGGAAGCTCTATGTGGACTTTGGTGAAAGGATTGAAGAGGCCAACGGAAGGAGTGTCTTCAACTGTAACTAGCCAACCGTGGCAGGATCCACGAAGGAACTTTCTATGGATCTCAAAGGGAATGTCGAGGCGATAGGTCTTCTTCTCCGCAAGGCTGAAGAATTGAACGCGTGTATCGCTTTCCGGATTATAGGGAAGCATCAAAAGTGGGAACTGGCGAGGTAGGTGGTTGGGTGTCTTTGGTATCGCAGATTGCCATGAAACGCAAACTGCTCGAACTCGAATATAATCGGCATAGAGCGTGAGGAACTTCGCAATCTTCTGTAACAACTCCCCTGGAAGCTCTGACCACTTTCGAGCTTCTGCCATTCCTCTGTGTCTGAGAAAGATAGTAAGAGAGAGATCGAGCTTCTATGAAACCAGAGCCATGTCTAGTAGAAGCTGAGCGTTGCCAAGTTCAAGAGTACAGGATCAGGAATTGCACTGATTCCTGTGGACTTTGAATTCCGAACGACTAAAAGCGCCTGAACCCTAGAAAACAGGGGCATCGACCGGCATGGTGCGGTGACCATTGAAAAGCCAAGATCCCATACAATAGTTACAGTAAAAAAAAAAAGTATGAGTTTTAAATAGTAAAAAATTACGGTAAAAAAAAACAAAGAATGGTAAAAACATAAAACGTACGATTTGTGTTTTACACGTGTAGATTTCAACCGAATGAAATAAAGAAAAATGTATTATACCCATATAAATTAAAGAATTATTATACAAATATAGGGATGTCAATCCGTCAGGTTAGGTCGGTCTCGATTGGGCTTAATCGGGTTTAGTCAATTTCTAGGGGTGCACCTTGAACGTCCGTTTATCGAAATGGGCTTAGCTAGCACGGGTATGATATAGTTGATAATTGGGCCGGTTGGTCTCGGGTTTTAATTAGATTGTCATAACGGGCCTTAACCGGACTATAGACCTATTTAACTTTAAATGGACTTTAAACGAATTCCTTTAAAAATGGTCTTTTAAATGTGCTTAAAAGGAATCCCAATAAAATGAGGCAAAGATGAGCATAGCAAAAAAATATCTCATAGTTAAAATGGGTTAAACCAAAGATGGAAGAAGCTAAGGCCCTCTTTGTGGTATCATTTTTCTTTTTTATTTTTGTTCACAAAAATAGTTTTGGCACAATTTGGTATCATTTATGGAACATGTTTCTATTTAAAAAAAAAAAAATTTGATAAAACACAAAAACCAAAAAGAGATTAAGAGTCATTTATGTGTTTTGGTTAAAATTGATTTTCAGTTATTTTTGCCCTGAACTTTAATGAGCAAGTGCTTAAAGTCTCAATATGGAGGGATAAAGTAGTCATTTTCTTTGTAATTAGAAATCCAAGCCCCTTACCTCCTATTCTTCGGTCCAAAGTGGACAAAGATACTTATAAAAAAGATGGGTGAAGGGAATCTTTTCACCAATTTCTTCAAAAAATCATTTTGCTTATAGAGGTACTAAACTATTTTTCACAAAAAACCATTTTTGTCAAGTAGTTACCAAACCATTTTTATGTTTTGATAAAAAATGGTTTTAATTAATGATTTTTGTTAAATAAGTAAAAAGAAAAAAAGAAAAATGATACCAAAGAGGGCCTAAGTTACTAAGATACTCGGTCTTTAAATTAGTGGAACTCAAATCAATTAAATTATACCCACACAACCCAAGTTGAGCAAATTTAAATCAATTAAACTATGCTTGAAAAAGATGGAAATTTAGATAGCAATCACCACCATCTCAACTGTACATATCACATAACCTTAGCACTAAATACAAATAGTATTTAAAAAAATTAAAAAAATACAAGGAGTATTAAAGGGGTCAGGCTAGGTCGGATTGAAATGAATCGGCTCAAGTAGGATTTGTAAATGTGTTGGGCCAATTGGGCGCCCGTCGAGCTAGGCAGCTATGCCATGTACTACTTGTTTATAAACGTGTCTGGCTCAAGCTCAACACGTTTATTAATCGGGCCGGTCTTAGTCGGGTCATAAACGTGTCGGGCTCAATCACGCCTACCAGTGCTGGCCTGGAATTGACACATGTACATGAATACTTGCATCTAATGTTCAAAACAACTATAGTATCCAACATTAATGTGTGTGTGTATGTGTATATATATATATATATATATAATATTTCTCATTATAAGTGCTAAGATATATAATTGAATATCATCCAACTCCAATTCCAAATTCATACACCACATGTGTTCAAAGTCTTATTGAGCAATGTAGCTTGGCTATAATGTTGATATTGGGTCAACATAGTCAACACACCTCAAAGTGATATATGTTCAGTTTGAGTTGGGAATCATGACTTTAGAAACACTTTTTAGCGAATGCATTAATTTGTAACTCAATTCGGGGTCCATGCATTGATATTGAGTTGATGGTATGAGAAATATAGGCCATTGAGTTAACTTCAAGTTGGTGAAGAAATTAGGTCGTTTAGAGTTTGGGAGAGAGAGACAAGGTCAATTAAGTAGACATTATGTTCAACAAGTTCAGTCTTAAAAAATGCCAAAAAAAAATGGGACCATGTTTAAATGGGTTTTAAATGTGTTTAGAATGTGTTCAAAACGTGTTTTAAACGGTAAAAAATGAAAACACATTTTAAATGAAAGCGTTTTTGCTAACAGTGGCCCAGACACAAGGTGCAGCAAAAAAAGAGCACCCTGCCATCCTGATTGGATGTCTATGCGTCTCATCTCACATCTCTTAATTTTTATAAGGAAAAAGAAGGTGACAAAGAAGATGATTAGATCATGTATAGAGTCTATAGACTCAACACATCTCATGCGCCTCCCTTGGGTCACACAACATCATTCAATCACGAGGAGAGATAGAATATCCATTCCGATAGTTGGATAGAGAGGACATTGTTTAGATTAGTCACATGCCAAATTTCAAAGTCTAGATCAATTACAGACCATTTTTGTATTGGCACACATCTTGTGTATATCGAACTCTATATATATATATAACTTTATACTCTCCCAACTCTAAATGGGAATGTATGGTTTATATTAAAAGATTGTAAAAAATGGATGACTCGGATATATTTTTTTTTTTGGTAAGAAGCAAACTTATTTATTAAGGTGCAAAAAATGCAAGGAGTCCTTTTCACAAAGCGTTGACATCCAAAGAGTGGATAACAACCAAAGTGTCAAGTGCGCGTAGGCCATGACCTTCCAAGCCAAGGAGTCAGCAATGCTATTAATCTCCTCGGAGATGTAGAGAAAACTACAATCAGCAAAGTAGGAACTGATGTGCCTAATGTCCGAGATCACATTTGCCACTTCTGTAGGGGGAAATAAGCTTGAGGAGAGGAAGGAAATCAACTCTTTGTTATCACAGTCGACTCTAATGCTTTCTGCTCCTTCAGACAGGCAGTATAGAAGACCGTCCCGCACTGCTAAGGGCTCCCCAAGTAAGACCGAAGAGAAGAAGGCAGGGGAGGACACTGCCAGAATTGGAGAGCCTTTACTAAGGATAAAACCAATTCTACCAATATTGCCTTTGGTGGCTGCATCGGTGTTCAAGAGGAGAGAGGGATGAGACGGGGGAGACCATGGTAATAGGGGAGAGGGCGTGGGATGGTAGGGGGTGGGCGATTGAAGAGGCTGAGTGTGGGTTTGCAGCTCAGAGAAAAGTCGCTCAGCATGGTGTATAATGTCAGCAGGGGAGAGGGTGGATGACTCAGATTTTCTTGTCGTTTTTTAAAAAGACCCCTTTCCATTGTTACATATGAAATTGGGAGAAATAATACTACAGTCGGATGTAGGCGACACCAGCTTGTGTGGCCAATGGGAGGGTGTGCGGGAGCATCTTTAGCAAATGGGGTAGGGCCAGTGTAGTCTTTTCTCGCCCACCCATCTCTATAGGTGTAGACAACACCAGACTGACATGGTTCTTTCTCCCTAAATAATTATCTGAAAAAAAAAAAAAAAAAAAAAAAAAAAAAAAAAAAAGACATTGTACGGTTTGGCTGTTTTCTAATATTGTTGGTTGTCAACGATCTAGGCTATAAATTCACCAAAGAAGGAAGAAAAATAAATAACTAAATAGAAGACCTATGCCA